>NC_045555.1:2831516-3014494 GCF_009769535.1 Thamnophis elegans | reverse complement strand
TCCGCCGTGCACATGCGCGCCAGCAAGCTGGGTCTTTGCTGGTGCTGGAGCACTGGAAAACAGTCCGAAAAACATCATGAAGACAGCCCCAAAAACGCCCTGAAATTAGCTTGGAAAACAGCCTGAAAATCCCCCCCCCAAAAAACCCTGAAAACAGGCCAAATAGTCCTGAAAATGGACTGAAAAATGCTTGAAAATGGACCAAAAAAAACCTCCTGAAACAGCCCGAAATCACCCTGAAAATGGCCCTATAAATACCCTGAAAAACCCCAAAACAGCCAAAAACTGGTATGAAAATGGACCGAAAAAGTCCTGAAAACAGCCTGAAAAAACCCCCAAAACACCCTGAAAACAGCCCAAAAAAGTCCTGCAAATAGCCCACAAAGTCCTGAAAACGGACTGAAAACGCTTGAAAACAGACCAAAAAACCTCCTGAAAACAGCCCCAAAAACACCCTGAAAATCGCCCCCAAAACACCCTGAAAAACACCCTGAAAACAGACCAAAAACGGCCTGAAAACAGCCTGAAAAATGGCCTGAAAATCCCGAAAATGGCAAAAATACCAGCCAAAAACAGGCATGTGTGCCAGGTGCCGGCGCCTGGAGGCTCAGCGGGCTGAGATGGTCAGCCAGTTCCAGGCCATGATGCAGCCCCACTGGAACGAGGCCCTCCGGCTCTTTGCCACCAATGGTGCTTCCCTCCAGCCTTCGCCCAAAGCCCCCAGCAGGAGGCTGAAGCAGACCCCAAGTTGGGATTTCTGCCCCCCTCCGACCCCCACAAAAAGACCCCGAAGGGGAGACTCTCTGCAGCAAACACAAGCATTCATTGCACGTATCCGTCCCAGGGGAGGCGTAGTTTGAGGACCCCTGATTTAGTGCAATATAAAAAAGGCAAATCATTTTTCTGCAGACCACCAAAAGTTTATCGCGGACCCCCAGTTGGGGACGGCTGCTCAGAGAGACACCCAGGACTGGATCTGCAGTTCTGGATAAGCTGCTGCTTAAACAAAGATGCTTCCGGAACGATAAAAAAATTGAATGCAGCTTACCAAACGTACCACAGGCTTGTCCAGCTGGTGCCTTGTTCGGAACATCTGCCAGAGAAGGAAGTCACCGATCACTAATCAATCACTTGACCCAGCTTGACACACACACACACACACGCACACACACACACACACACAGATAACAACCTGATCCAGCTCACCCACACCCACAGCAAACAAAAAAGAAGGGAGGCAGAGATTTTGTCACTTCCAGTTTGGAGGTGAGTAATTGGAAGGCAGGAAACGCAACAATAGACCACCTTTTAAGTATTTGAAAATTTATGCACAGGTAGTTCTCGACTTATAGCCATTCGTTTAGTGCAATAGCAATAGCAATAGCAATAGCAGTAGACTTATATACCGCTTCATAGGCCTTTCAGGCCTCTCTAAGCGGTTTACAGAGAGTCAGCATATTGCCCCCAACAATCTGGGTCCTCATTTTACCCACCTCGGAAGGATGGAAGGCTGAGTCAACCCTGAGCCGGTGAGATTTGAACCGCTGACCTGCTGATCTAGCAGTAGCCTGCAGTGCTGCATTTAACCACTGCGCCACCTTGGCTCCTCCTTTAGTGGCCAAAGTTCCAACGGCACTGAAAAAACATGACTTACGACCAGTTTTCAGGCTTACCACCTCATTCGGTCACATCATCAAAATTCAGACGCTGCACAGATGACTCTTATTTATGACGGTTGCAGTCTCCTGGCCGGGGGGGGGGTGTCACGTGAGTCCCGTTTGCAGTCTTCTGACAAGCCAAATCAACGGGGAAACCTGATTCACTTAATGGCCGTGTGACTGACTTAACAACTGAAGAGATTCACTTAACAACAGCGGCAAGGAAAGGCCATAAAAATGGGCCCAAACTCACTTTTAAACAAATGGCTCAGCTAATGACTGAGGTTTTGGGCTCACGTTGTGGTCGAAAGTCGAGGACTTCCTGTGTGTACCTACTCAAAGATGACACTTAAAATTTACTCACTCTTGGTGGCCGGTGCAGAGGATCTCACAAAAGGAAGGCAGAGCCTGACGGAGAGGAGGAAAATAGATTATTAAGCACAGAACAGGAAGACAAGAAGGCAAATTCTGGATCTTGATTTGGTGGCTCTTAAAAACAGACAGCAGCTAAAACAACTCTGTTGATCTGATGGGTTTGAGAATCAGACTCAAGTACTACAGTACCAATCGTCCACAACTCGGATCTCCCTGAGAGGTTCACAAAATTATACCCCGATACTCAAGTTTTCCTGCCTTGAGTTCTTAAATTAATTACTTTTCTGGATTTACAGAATGACCAGAGGAGAGTTTCAATTCATATTTAGAATAGAATAGAATAGAATAGAATAGAATAGAATAAATAGAATAGAATAGAAATACAGTAGAGGAGTAGGGTAGGGTAGGGTAGGGTAGAATAGAGTAGGGTAGGGTAATTTCCAATTTCCAATTTATTTTCATTTCATTTCATTTATTTGACATTTATAGGCCGCCCTTTTCTCTGAGGGGACTCAAGGCGGCTTACAATTTGTAGGAAGGGAGTGCAAGACAAAACACAAAAAGAAAATGTGAAATATAATAAAATAAAACAATAAAACACAACATTCATTCAGCATTCGGGTGGGGCGAGATTAGGGTCTTATCCCCAGGCCTGACGGGATAGCCAGATCTTAAGGGCTGTGCGGAAGGTCTGGACGGTGGTGAGGGTACGAATCTCCACGGGGAGATCGTTCCAAAGCGTCGGAGCTGCTACTGAGAAGGCTCTCCTCCGCGTAGTCGCCAGTCGCACTGACTGGCGGATGGAATTCGGAGGAGGCCAACTCTATGCGATCTGATGGGACGGAGGGAGGTAATCGGCAGAAGGCGGTCTCTCAAATAGTCAGATCGACTACCATGGAGGGCTTTATGAATGGTAAGTAGCACCTTGAAGTGCACCCGGAGATCAACAGGTAGCCAGCGCCGCTCACAGAGGATCGGTGTTATGTGGGCGAACCGTGGTGCGCCCACGATCACTCGCGCGGCTGCATTCTACAAATTTATTAGTATTTGTATGCTGCCCACTCCCATTGGGACTCTGGGCGGCTTACAGGCAAGACGAACATATATTAAAAAATTTAAGATAAAAATATAAGTGTTAAAAATATCAACAACATGCATACAGTTGGAGTGGGGCTGGATACTACTCAACAGCCCCAGGCCTGCCGGAACAGCCAGGTCTTCGTGGCTTTTCGGAAGGCCAGAAGGGTGGTAAGGGTCCGGATCTCTACGGGGAGATAGCAGTAATAGCAGTAACAGTAGACTTATATACCGCTTCATAGGGCTTTCAGGCCTCTCTAAGCGGTTTACAGAGTCAGCATATCGCCCCCAACAACAATCCGGGTCCTCATTTTATCCACCTCGGAAGGATGGAAGGCTGAGTCAACCCTGAGCCGGTGAGATTTGAACTGCTGAACTGCTGATCTAGCAGTCAGCCTGCAGTGCTGCATTTAACCACTGCGCCACCTTGGCTCAAGATCGTTCCATAGGGCCGGAGCAGCTACAGAGAAGGCCCTTCCCCGGGGACCCAGGGGTATAATAGAGTAGAGTAGAGTAGAGTAGAGTAGAGTAGGGTAGGGTAGGGTAGGGTAAGGTAGGGTAGGGTAGGATAGAATAGAATAGAATAACAGAGTTGGAAGGGACCTTGGAAGGGACCTTGGAGGTCTTCTAGTCCAACCCCCTGCTCAGGCAGGAATCCCTATGCCATTACTGAGGGATTAAATTCAATCAATAATTCAAACCCTGTAAAACAAGCCAAAGTTAAAAAAAAATCAACCCAGCATCCTTCACAAATGCAGATGCTAAGCCCAATGTTTTTCAACGGTTGGCCCCTTGAAGATATGCGGACTTCAACTCCCAGAATCCCCCATGCCTGGGGAATTCTGGGAGTCGAAGTCCACATGATCTTCCAGCGGCCAAGGTTGAGAAATCCTGCTGCATTGGCTTGGGGACAAACTCAAAACAATGATGTGTGAACACAACACAAACGCACTGCTGGACTTTTAATTCAAAACATTTAGAAAACGGGTTTGTTCTGGACTCCAAACCCTGTTCGTTCTGCCCGGAAGTTCTTCCCTAACCAGAATTCGACTCCATGACAAAGAAAACCCTGCTGTTTATTCACTCAACCTAAAATGCACATCCTTCACTGCTCTACAAAAAATAAGAATAAAGAGACGGGACTATGCAGGAACTGGGTATGTCTAGTATTATGAAAAGAAGGACCAGGGGAGACATGATAGCAGCATTCCAATATCTCAGGGGCTGCCACAAAGAAGAGGGAGTCAAGCTATTCTCCAAGGCACCTGAGGGCAGGACAAGAAGCAATGGGTGGAAACTAATCAAGGACAGAAGCAACCTAGAACTGAGGAGAAATTTCCTGACAGTGAGAAGAATTAATCAGTGGAACAACTTGGCCTCCAGAAGTTTGAATGCTCCAACACTGGAGGTTTTTAAGAAGAGGTTGGATATCCATTTGTCTGAATTGGTGCAGGGTCTCCTGCCTAAGCAGGGGGTTGGACTAGAAGATCTCTAAGGTCCCTTCCAACTCTGTTATTCTATTCTATTTCTATTGTGTTCCCCGTAACTATAGTGTGAAAGTTGGACGTTAAAAAAAGCAGGACAGGAAGAAAATGGGCTTTTTTGAGATGCGGTGCCAGGGGAAGGCGCCTGCGCATTCCTTGGACGGCAAAGCTGACCAGCATCATAATATAATACAGGCAGCCCTCATCCTACGACCACAACTGAGTCTCAAAGGGGGGGTTGGACTAGAAGACCTCCAAGGTCCCTTCCAATTCTGTTATTCTCTTCTCTTCTCTCTTCTCTTCTATTTTACTTATTCTCTTCTATTTTCTATTCTATTTTCTCTTCTCTTCTCTTTCTATTCTATACTCTGTTCTCTTCTGTTCTCACCTCTTCTCTTCTCTATTCTATTTTCTCTTTTCTCTTCTCTTCTTTTTTACTTATACTCTTCTCTTCTATTTTCTATTCTATTCTATATTCTGTTCTCTTTTCTTCTCCTATTCTCTTCTATATTCTATTCTATTCTATTCTATTCTATTCTATTCTATTCTATGTTCTCTTCTATCTTCTCTTCTCTAATCTATTTTATGTTCTCTTCTCTTCTATTTTACTTATTCTTTTCTATTCTTTTCTATTCTCTATTCTATTTTCTCTTCTCTTCTATTTTCTCTTCTCTTCTATTTTCTCTTCTCTTCTATTTTACTTATACTTTTCTATTCTTTTCTATTCTCTATTCTATTTTCTCTTCTCTTTTCTATTTATTCTATTTCTCTTCTCTTCTATTTTACTTATACTTTTCTCTTCTATTTTCTACTCTATTCTATATTCTGTTCTTTTCATTTCTTCTCTCTTCTATTCTGTTCTCTTCTCTTCTATATTCTCTTCTATTTTTTCTCTTCTCTTCTATCTGCTCTTCTCTTCTTTATTTTATTTTATGTTCTCTTCTCTCTCCTCTCCTCTTCTTATTCCCTATTCTATCCTACTCTACTCTTTCTCCGGGACTCTAAAGCAAGTCGCTTTTACAGATGGGATTTCTGGACGCGCTAGAAAGGGGGCGCTGGGGGTATTTCACAAGAGACGCGCACCCGAAGGATGGACCCGGGTTTTCGGCGGTCGTGAGAACCCAGCTTTCTCCCCCCTCCACCCACCCGCGAGCATCCCCCGAGAGGCGGCTGTGATCGAAAGCCCCGGGGAGCGGGGAAAGCCACTCACCTGCGCCCCGATGGCGGCCGCCCAGAGGACGGGAGAGGAGAGCCGGCTGGCTGGGCGGCTGGAAGAAGCCATGGGCAGCGGGGAGGAAGAGGCTGAGCGGCCTCCAGGGCCCGCCGAGGCCGCCTTTGTCTCGGACGCCGGCCCAAGAGCGCCGCCGATCGCGCAGGAGAGTCCAAAGGGGACGCTTAGCGAAGGAGAGTCGTCGGCCAGAAGCCACGCCTCTCCCTGACAGGCCACGCCCACGCCCAGCTTCAAGAGAGAGAGGGAGAGGGGGGGAGAGGGGGGGGGAGAGAGAGAGAGAGAGAGAGAGAGAGAGAACGCCCGCCGTTCCAAACGGGTTGGTTTCCACCGGCGCTTTCTGTCTAATTGGGGGAGGGGGACACGGAGGCGCGGAGCCATTGATCAGAAGGTGGGGGATCAGGAGGATGGGTTTGGCAGTCAAGGACACCCCCCCCCGCCCCCGCAATCCCTGACTAAGCCTCTATTGTCCAATGACTTTTATCGGTCTGTTTGTCTATTCAACCATCCATCCGTATCTATCTATCTATCTATCTATCTATCATCTATCTATCTATCTATCATCTATCTAATTATCTATCTATCTATCTATCTATCTATCTATCTATCATCTATCTAATTATCTATCTATCTATTTATCTATCATCTATCTAATTATCTATCTATCTATCTATCTATCTATCATCTATCTATCTATCTATCTATCATCTATCTAATTATCTATCTATCTATCTATCTATCTATCTATCATCTATCTAATTATCTATCTATCTATCTATCTATCATCTATCTAATTATCTATCTATCTATTTATCTATCATCTATCTAATTATCTATCTATCTATCTATCTATCTATCATCTATCTATCTATCATCTATCTAATTATCTATCTATCTATCTATCATCTATCTAATTATCTATCTATCTATCTATCTATCATCTATCTAATTATCTATCTATCTATCTATCATCTATCTAATTATCTATCTATCTATTTATCTATCTATGTAATTATCTATTTATCTATCAATCAATCTATCTATCATCTATCTATCTATCTATCTATATCCATCCATCCATCCATCCATCCATCATCCCTGTCTGTGTGTCTTTCTGTCCAACCATCCATCCATTTGTATCTCTTCTATTTTCTATTTCTATCCTACCCATCTGTCTGTCTGTTTGTCTTTCTATCTGTCTGTCTGTCTATCATCCATCCATCCATCCATCCATCCATCCATCCATCCATATCTGTCTGTCTTTCTTTCTGTCTGTCTGTCTGTCCATCCATTTGTATCTCTTTATCTCCTATTTCTATCCTATCCATCCGTCCATCCATCTCTGTTTATCTATCTATCTATCTATCTATCCATCCATCCATCCCTGTCTGTCCGTCCGTCCGTCCATCCATCCATCCATCCATTTGTATCTCTTCTATCTTCTATCTATTTCTATCCTATCCATCCATCTATCCATCCCTGTCTGTCTGTCTGTCCGACCATCCATCCATCCATCCCTGTCTGTCCATCCATCCATCCATCCATTTGTATCTCTTTTATCTTCTATCTATTTCTATCCTATCCATCCATCTATCCATCTGTCTATCTATCTGTCTATCCATCCATCCAACCATCCATCCATCCTGCTGTCCAGAACCATCAATCAAGAGCATTGCCTCTCCCTCCAAGACCTGGATCTCTTCTCCAGCTGCCCTTCCCAAGAGAGGCTGAGCCTTAGCTATACTTATTTATTCATTTCAAACACCAATAGAGCCACCCACCTTACATCGGAAGTCTAAGAGACTCCCGGCGGACAGTTAAAATGACAGTAATATATCATTAACACATACCCTAGAGGTCTATGAAAACCACAAGCATTAAAACATGGCATCATTAAGTTCTCTCGTCAATTCCGCCCGGTCCGCTGATGATACAATACAATACAATACAATAGCAGAATTGGAAGGGACGTTGGAGGTCTTCTAGTCCAACCCTCTGCCTAGGCAGGAAACCCTATACCGTTTCAGACAAATGGCTATCCAACATCTTCTTAAAGACTTCCAGTGTTGAGACATTCACAACTTCTGGAGGCAACTTCTGTTCCACTGATTAATTGTTCTGACTGTCAGGAAATTTCTCCTCAGTTCTAAGTTGCTTCTCTCCTTGATTAGTTTCCATCCATTGCTTCTTGTTCTGCCCTCAGATGCTTTGGAGAATAGTTTGACCCCCCCTCCACTTCTTTGTGGCAGCCCCTGAGATATTGGAAGACTTCTATCATGTCTCCCCTGGTCCTTCTTTTCATTAAACTAGACATACCCAGTTCCTACAATTGTTCTTCGTATGTTTTAGCCTCCAGTCCTCTCATCTCTACGATGTTACTTAGATGGGTGGTGAAACATCTGCAAGAACACCACCAAGCTCAGAGAGCATCAAGGACCCCACACACACAGTTGTCCTCCTCCTCCACTCCTCAAAACCCACTCCTTTCCAGCACTGATGATGTTACAAGTGGGGAAAAAGACACTGGAAACATGGAGGCTGCTTGGAAAGATGGTTTAATGGTGGACAGGATCACATGGCTTGACTCCTGAACAGAAAAGGGGGTTCACATGTTTCCAGGTGTTGGGTGAAGAAGAAAAAAGAGGGAAAGGGGGCTTACTGAGAGTTTTTATACTCTCTGTTCGGCCCCACCCTCTCTGTTTCCTCTTCCTGTGAAGGAAATGTATTCTGATTGGTTGTCAGAGGCAGGGGGGTCTTAGCTAACTTTGTAGGTTGTGTGTCTTTTGAGCCTCAAGGTTGGTTGAGCATTGATTTTTCCCAGGTGCCCTGTTGGTGAAATGGGTAATTGGCTAATACTATCATGCCTTAATCCCATCACCCTGGAGCTGAAGGGGTGAGAGAGAGAGAGATCTTTGTTATGTAGAATAGACTGGTTCAGGCCTTTTAATGGCCCATTGACAAAGGTGGGGGCTATTAAGAGTTTTATGCCTAAAATCATGTTTCTCCATTTCTCATCCAGGGAAAATATAACATTCTTGCCTTTTCAATATTTCCCAGGGTATTTCATTTTTTCTAGGAGGAGGGGTGGGTGCTAACTTGCTACACCTAGAGGGGGCTTTTAAAAACAGTCTCCCTTTGGATCAGAAAAAGCTTACCTCTCTGCTCTGGTGGTGGTGGTGGTGGGTGAGAAGACCACCAATTCACACGCTGGAAAATCTTTCTTGAGGCAGCCCTTGATGGAAAGGAAAAAGCATGTGAAGAGGTGGGGTTACAGCAAGGGAGAAAACGAGAATTCTGGCTCTTTTTAAAAAATTAGTATTAAGGCCAAGACCTCGGTAGCCACCTTAATTGGGGGGGGGGATGGGGGAAATCCCACCACAATTTCACAACATAAATTAGGCTCAACTGGGTGGTGGTTTTCTCCCTGCCCCTCGTATTGACCCATCTTTGAATCTACTTTAGCCAACGTTCAGCGTAGAGGAAAGAAGTGTCTGAAATGATCTATCGGGTTTCCTGCCTGAGCAAGGGGTCAGACTAGAAGACCTCCAAGATACCTCCAACTCTGTTATTCTATTTGATTCGATTCTGGAGCCAACCAGAAGTCCGGTTCCCCCCACCAGAGTCTCCTCCTAGCATGGCGTCCTTTTTCTTCTATCTACCCTAACCGAAAGCCCTATCCATTTTGGAGCCCACCGGCGACAGGGAGCCGCAGCAGAGGGATGAAAGAGCCACATGTGGCTCCAGAGCCACACAGGTTGCTGACCCTTGGGCTAAATATACCTACCTTCTTTCATGCAACATGCCAAGTGACAAACAGGCCGACGCATTTTTAAAAAGCCTGTCGGAACTGCCAAAAAAAGTCCTGCTCTTTCGTTTTTCTAAAACTGCCTTATGTTTCTGGCTCTCTCTCTCTCTCTCTTTTTTTTTTGAAAAGGGGAGGGAATAAAATAAAAGCCCCGGTGCTTGTTGTGTTTCAGAAAGTATACGGCTGTTATTTTAAGGCTTCCCAGCAGCCCCAGAATTGTGTATTTTATATCGGGTTGTGCTTTTGCAAGAGAGCCACACAGATCTGCGTGTGGGCAGGGAGGGAGCTGAAACGCAATGGAAAAACGCATGGTAATAAACTGTTTTCCTAGGTTTCAATAACTCACCCCCGGACCTGTTTGGCTGCTCGTGAGTCTTTCAAAAGGAAGGAAATGGGGAAACTGAGGCCTGGCAGGCATGTGCCGCATCTGGGCAGAATGACGTTTTCTTTTGTCGCTGAACAGGAATTGGGATTTGCCTATTTTCAAATTTGCGGGGAACCTTTTCAAAGGGGATTCCATTAAAACCTACCCAGTCAGGCTGCAGGCGGGTTTCAGCGGCTTCTCAGGGTGGACGACGCAAAGGATCTCCAGCAGGGAATGGTATTAAAAAAAAAAAAGGAGATTTGCATAAATCACACTGTAGGTCTAAAGGGAGATGATCGGCATTCCTGTTAGCATTATCTCCATCTTCAGGATCTTAAAAATGGAGGAAAAGAAATGTAAAGTATGTCAGAAGGCCCTGTTAAATATAAAAACCAAGGCGTGCTGACGTCATTCCGAGCTCTCTGCCTTCGTTTATTATTTTTTCTCCCATCTTTATTACTTTGTAAGTAAGACACAAACGTAGATAATGCTCCTTCTTCCTCTTATTTTTTTTTAATGTCGGCATCAGGCCTGCAACCATCTTTTCTTTTGGATCTTTGGCCTGCCACACTTTCTATTCCTCTGCTATGCATTTCCTATGGTGGGAATATGGGAGGGGGGAGGAATTGTATGGAGTTAGATGAGATGTAGCCATAACAAAATTCCTTTCTAGAAAGCCAAGGTCATCTTTTGTCTCTGCACCTCCTGCACCTGACCGGAACTGGATGGATGGAATCGAGAGATTCTAGAACGGCACTCTATACATGCTCTGAAGCCTGTTGCTCTTATCCAGGTTCCATTGGTAGCCACAAAAAAGTCCCTGAATTCAACAGGAATTATTTTGAAACACAGCATCTCCTTTAAGATCATGAGATTTTTTTTTTTTAAAAAGGGTCTTTTAACCAAAGGGTGGTTTAAACATGAATCATTTCTTTGTGTTTCCAAAATGTGAAACTTTGCAATGCCAAAGGAAATATGTATGAATGAGCAAAGTGTTTGATCAACAGAAACGACAATGGGAGGAAAACCAACCGATAGCTGGAGGTAAATATTATTTGGATTATGTCATTAAAGAGAGCTGATTCCTATCTATCCATTATGGGCACAAGGTGTTGACTATTTATACCTTCGCTTGCGAAATTGGAGGTGACCTGAATTTTCTTAGCTAATAAAAATTCCACTTAGCTCCTATATAACTCAGCCGGTTCCAGGCACAAGTTCCCACGAGCTTTATCTCAATCTTGTTGATTCCTCGGTTTCTGTTTCTTTAAATCTGTGTTTTATCAGATTGCCTGGGGGGGGAACGCTTAAATTTCTTCCGCCTTCAGTTAGAAAAATATGAACATGTTTCTAGGCCTCAAGATAAAAAAATATTGGGCTAAAATATATAGGTGGCTGGAAAAGATCATACGACAACATATTGACTTAAAACCTGAAATATATTTGATTGTTCATGTTATAACAGCAGATAGGATTGTATATGCACAAAATTGGAAAAGCAAAGAGATTTCTACAGAGGAGAATGTGATTAGGAAAATATATAAGGAAATAAACAGATTGACACTGAGAAGGAACAAACTAATTATTATACAATTTGGGAATCTTTTTACCGGTGATTAGAGAATAGACATAAGAATTAATAGTAAAAGAAGTTATCAAAAGTATAGAAAATGTATTAATAGTTAATATAACTAATGGAGTTAAATAATTTACAATGGGATTGTTGTAATATTAGATGCTTAAGGTATTGGAAATAAGCTAAGATGGGATTAAATAATGAATAAGACTGTATATTTTAATGTTGGCACAAAATATTTGTACCCAGATGACACGCTGGTTAATGGAAAATGGATTGTTTATATATATAAAAATAAAACAAAACATGCAGTTTCTGGGAAATGTCAAATGAAAATTGCAGGTGCCAAAGGGCATTCAATCAGGTGATGAGTGAGTAAGGAAGGGACGTGTCTTCTTTTTGGTCATAGATCCCAGTGTTATTAAAGGGTTAATAACACCAGCTTAGTGAATTAATGAAGCCATTAATCATTTGGAATAGAAGGGGAATTTCCCAACTGAAGTGTGTAACAGAAATAATGCCGACAGATAACCGGATTCGGATGGCTGTTGAGAAACACTGATGATGTTACTTAGATTGGTAATGAAATGTCTTCAAGAAAAACCACCAAGCTCAGAGAGCATCAAGGACCTCACCGTCTTCTCACTCCTCCTCTGTCACTCCCTTCTAGCATTGATGGTGTTATCTACTTGGGTTATGAGATGTCTTCAAGAAAACCACCTTCTTCTTCTTCTTCTTCTTCTTCTTCTTCTTCTTCTTCTTCTTCTTCTTCTTCTTCTTCTTCTTCTTCTCCTCCTCCTCCTCCTCCTCCTCCTCCTCCTCCTCCTCCCCCCCCCCCACAAACCCCACTCCCTTCTAGGCTCTAGCACTGATGATGTTACCTAGTTTGGTAATAAATGCCTGCAAGAAAACCATCCAATTCAGAAAGCACCAAGGATCCCACAGGAAAAAAACAACGGTTGCCCATTTGATAAGAAATTACGGGAAATTCCCTTTTTGTAGTTTTGATTGATTGATTGAGCTGCTTGTGCCATTCATCCTCTGGAGCAGTTCTCCCCCCCCCCCCCAGCTTTTTTTTTTTAAATCCCCACGATGCAGCGTTCTAGTCAAAAGAAAAGGAGAAAAAAAAATTACTTTTAACCAGATAAACTATCAATGTTGGAAAACTAAAGGTGAAAGCTAGGATTACAGGAAGGAGAGGAGCCTGAGACATTTGTTTTTTAACCACGTTGATACCTGTGAAGGAAGTTTGTCGCAACACAAAGAAACTGGAAAATTTATCAAAGCTATTTATCTCACCGTTTTTGTTTTCAATTGGCAATTGAAAACAGCAGCTGCCAAAAAAGCCAACACAGTTCTAGGCTGCATAAACAGAGGGATAGAATCAAGATCATGTGAAGTGTTGATGCTACTTTATAAGGCCTTGGGAAGGCCACACTTGGAATATTTGCATTCATTTTTGGTCACCACGATGTAGACAAGATGTGGAAACTCTAGAAAGAGTGCAGAGAAGAGCAAAAAAGAGGATTAGGAGACTGGAGAATAAAAGAGATGAAGAACAGTTGCAGGAACCGGTATGTCTAATTTAATGAAAAGAAGGACTAGGGGAGACGTGATAGCAGTGTTCCAATATCTCAGGGGCTGCCCCAAAGAAGAGGGAGTCAAGCTATTCTCCAAGGCACCTGAGTGTAGAACAAGAAGCAATGGGTGGAAATTAATCAAGGAGAGAAGCAACTTAGAACTGAGGAGGAATTTCCTGACAGAACAATTAATCAGTGGAACAGAAGTTGTGAATGCCCCAAAACTGGAAGTTTTTAAGAACATGTTGGATAGCCATTTGTCTGAAGTGGTATAGGGTTTCTGCCTAGGCAGGGGGTTGGACTAGAAGACCTCCAAGGTCCCTTCCAACTCTGCTATTCTATATTCTAATTAAGATCCTCCTGGGTAACCACAGGGCAATGCCGGATCAGATAACCTTGGCAGACCACTGAACTGGACGAATCCTCTCTCTCGTTTCATTTGCTCCTAGTTGTTCAGAAATTGGAAGTATTGCACCATGATCATCATAAAATGTGAAACCAGTTCCCCCAAAGCATCTGAGGGAGGCAGGGGGGGCGGTGCAAAGGTGTGAAATAATCTCTTTTTTTCATTGCCGCTGTAACTTTGAAGGGTCACAAAATGCACTGTTGCATGTTGAGGACTACCCGCATTATGAGGGCTGCCAATTTAAGACGGTTGTGTTTTTCTCACTTGGGTGTGTATCACCATTTTTAAAACCTGCCCTGCCAGCTGGAGGGAGTCTGGGGGTGTGTGCTTAGAATGGTGACGAAGCTTTAATAAGAGGCACCAATTTACCAGGTGTCGGATGAAACCTTCTGCCTCTTAATAAAAGGCCTTTTATCAATTGCTACCAGATCCCTGAGGGGGGGGGGTTGGAGAGGGGGCAACACAGACGAGCCTGGTTCTCGACTTATGATGGCGACATCATGGCCACTTCTTCCGTCCCAGTTCTTACCAAAGCAATGCTAAGTTTTTAACCTCTCAAAAATTAAACTCAAAAGCCACATTAAGCACTAGGGAAAGGTTAGGGTTAGGCTTACAAATGCCAGAAACGTTTTTAAGTGTGATGTGAGGATTCATAAACCACAACACGCAAAGGAAGGGAAGAAAAGGAGGAAAGAAAGGAGGGAGGCAGGGAAAAAAGGAGGAAGGAAGAAGCAAGGGAGAGAGGAAGAAAGGAAGGGAGGGAGGGAGGAAGGAGGGAAGGGAGAAAAGCAAGGAGGAGGGAAGGAAGGGGGAAGGAATAATGGAAGGAGAAAAGGAGGAGGGAGGGAGGGATGGAGAAAGAAAGGGAGGGAGGGAGAAAAGGAGGAAGGGAGGGAGAAAAGGAGGAATTAAGGGAGGGAGAAGAGGAACAAAGAAAGGGAGGGAGGCAGAAAAGGAGGAAGGAAGAAGTGAGGGAGAGGAAGAAAGGAAAGGAGGGTGGGAGGAAGGAGGGAAGGGAGAAAAGTAAGGAGGAGGGAAGGAAGTGAGGAAGGAAGAATGGAAAGAAGGGAAAGAGAAAAGGAGGAAGAAGGGAGGGAAGAAGAAAGGGAGGGAGGGAGGGAAGAAGGAAGGGAGAAAAGCAAGGAAGGAAGGGGGAAGGAATAATGGAAGGGAAGGAGAAAAGGAGGAGGGAGGGAGGGAGAAAGGGAGGGAGGAAGGGAGGGAGGGAGAAAAGGAAGGGAGGGAGGGAGAAAAGGAGGAATTAAGGGAGGGAGGGAGAAAAGGAAGGAAGAAAGGAAGGGAGGCAGAAAAGGAGGAAGGAAGAGAGGGAGAAAAGGGGGAAGGAAGGGAGGGAGGCATTTGTCTCTTCCCTCTCCTCAAATTCTTATAAGTTCTTTGATCTGAGGAAGGAGAATCCTGATTCACAAGTTTCTTTCCAACAAAGTGAAGAATTTTCATGCACTAACAGGTTTTTTCTTTTAGGGCTGAAGCAAACCTGGGGTGCATACCTGTAGCTGCAAAGGGCCTCTCTCTCTCTCTCTCCAAGCATCTCCAGAAGAAAGAAAGAAAGAAAGAAAGAAAGAAAGAAAGGAGGGAGGGAGGGAGGGGGAGAAAACCAGAAACCTTTGTGACGGTGCCAGATGGATTTCGACACAACGGCGGTTGTTTCCTTAATGTGACCTAACAACAACTTCGTGTTTTTATGTAACACATTGAAGCTTTTTCGCCCAGCCGTGGTTGATACCAGTGACATCAGAACTTGAATCTGAAACTATCTTAATGAGTCTCAGTGGCGCAGTGGTTAGAGTGCAGTTCTAGAGGCTATTTCTGCTGCCCGCCGGCTGCCTGCAATTTGGAAGTTCAAATCGCACCAGGCTCAAGGATGACTCAGCCTTCCGGCCTTCTAAGGTCGGTAAAATGAGGATCTGGATTGTTGGGGGCAAGAGGCTGACTCTGTAAACCGCTTAGAGAGGGCTGTAAAGCACTGTAAAACGGCATGTAAGTCTCAGTGCTATTGCTATCTCCCTCCCTCCCTAGTGGTTAGAATGCAGTATTGCAGGCTAACTCTGCCCACTGGCAGCAGTTCAATCCTGACCGACTGGCTGCAGGTTGACTCAGCCTTCCGTCTTTCCGAGATGGGTAAAATGAGGGCCCAGATTGTTGGGGGCAAGAGATACTGACTCTCTAAACTGCTTAGAGAGAGCTGGAAAGCACTGGTAAAGTGGTATATAAGTCTAAGTGCTTTTGCTAAAGTACGTCCAGATATCTGAACAAAGGAGTTGGCTGGACTCAAATGGGTTGAGCTTCTTATGACCAAGAAAGTCTGCAAATCTTTGCATTTTTTAAAAAATCACATTTTGCACATTAATTGTAATAATGGCCTGCCGGAGTTATCTGTATGCAGAGGCCATGTCCCTGACTGGAAGAGGCTGTTCCAACTACATAATTATGGTCTTTTATGGTCTTTCATCATCCAAAGTCTGCAATTATTCCCCAGAGCCAATCTCATTGGTCCAGACTCTGGAAGGAAATGTCCGGCCAGACCAGCAAAATTAAACAACCATTAGTTGCTCTCGGTACAGAAGGAGATCTGTCGGCAAAAGGCCTGGAACAACTTGGAGGGGGAAAAAATAGAACTCTTGTCAAAGCAACGCACACGTTGTTTCTGCTGGAGAACGTGGTTGGGCCCTAGGGGACTCTGCCTCCTGCCGAAAACCAACCAACATGGTTTGGAAACCCATGGTTTATGGCAGAGCTTCTCAACTTTAAGACGGGTGGACTGCAACTCTTATAATTCCCCAGCCAACTACACACACACACACACACACACACACACACACACTGGTGCAGTGGCCTCAGAGGTGGAGCTCTGGCCTCGCAATCATGATCTGATCTGAGTGTTTTGGAAGCTGGCCGTTAGAAAGTGCCGTGAGCTATTGTAAGTTTTGCAACAGTTTTGCTAAACAAAACTCTGCAATGGCGTCAGGAGGGGCATCTGGCCAGTAAAAGACTCTGCTAGCTCCATTCAGTTGCCCCTGATTCCATCCCACAAGGGATTAAAAGAAGATGACACACACACACACACACACACACACACACACACAGAGGGGGAGGGAGGGGGGAAGGAGGTGGCGTTCTCGCCTCACAATCAGGAGGCTGTGAGTTCAATCCTAGGTAGAGGCAGACATTTCTCTCACTCTCTGGGCACAATGAGAAGATATCTGCTGAACAAAACTCCACACTGGCGTCAGGAAGGGCATCTGGCCAGTAAAAAAACTCCATTCAGTTGCTCAGACTCCACCCCACAAGGGATTAAAATACGATCTCTCTCTCTCTCCCTCTCTCTCTCACGCACACACACACACACACACACACACACACACACGTTCCTAGATGGCATTTCTCCTCTTTTCAGATCCATTCTCATCCCAAAAGGTAACAAATCCAAGCATTGCCAGGAAGGCAAATTTTATTTACCAACAGAAACGGAAATGAATGGAAAAGCAATTCAGCTTGAAGCCTTCTCCACATGTTCAGAAGAAGAAGAAAGGGTGGGGGGGGGAAGCAGATATCGTTCGCCCTCAAAGCATTCTAGAGGTATCAAACCAGAATTCTATTTGGGGTTTAAAACCTCCCATGTTTCAAATGGCCTTTCCAGGACGTTCTTTAAGACATTCCACAGCCTCAATTGGAGCCTCCTGCTGGGAAGATCTTTCAGTTTGGAGTTTCTTTGGTCACGATCCGGCCCATGAAGTAGACGCCATAAACTTCCTTCACGTCACCTTTCACGATCAGTGTGGCTGATCCGGTGATAGGCTGATTGGGCTGTGAGAAAAGACAGAGCAATAGCAGTTAAGACTTATATACCGCTTCATAGGGCTTTCAGCCCTCTCTAAGCGGTTTACAGAGTCAGCATATCGCCCCCAACAGTCTGTGTCCTCATTTCACCCACCTCGGAAGGATGGAAGGCTGAGTCAACCTTGAGCCGGTGAGATTAGAACCGCTGAACTGCAGATAACAGTCAGCTGAAGTGGCCTGCAGTACTGCACCCTAACCACTGCGCCACCTTGGCTCCCCGAAGGGCCCTTACCAACAGCTGTGATGGACGTGCCCAAAAGCAAAAGAAAAAAAAAGAAAAAAAGATTTTGGGCGAAAATGCATAGGTGGTTAGAAAAAAAAATGTTAAGACAGCACATGGATTTTAAACCAGAACTCTTAGGCGCAATACCAGAAAAATACGATAAAGAGAATGTAGGTTTGATATTATGTGTTTTAACAGCGGCAAGAATTATATTTGCACAACACTGGAAAAGCGAGGAAACACCCGCGGAAGAAGATGTAATTAAAAAAAATATCGGACTCAACGGACAGGTAATCTGAACTGACGACATACACCTATGTAATGGATATAAAATGTAATTGTCGTAAGTTCTAATCACTATGTGGAAACGTTTATGGCAGAAATGTCGCACTATGTCCAAGGTGTTTAATGTTTATCTAATAAAAAAAATAAAAATAAATAAAAATATCGGACTGTGCAGAAATAGACAGATTAACACCGAAGATAAAAGACAAAGAAGACATAGAATACTTTCAAACTTGGGACTTATTTTATCAATGAATGAATGAATGAATGAATGACAATAGAGACAGAAATTAGGAGCGAGGTGTAAACAAATGGACTCAGACAATGTTCTTTAAGCACATTTTGTATGCAAAGAAAAAACCAGTATGTATGTATCAGTGATGGGCTCCGGATCCCGGCGCAGCACGGGCGCAGCATGCACATATGTACTTACCGCCCGCAACACTCCAAGACGGCTCCGCGACACTCCAGCTGCTCGGCGGAGCATCGCGCAGGCACCATACGATCCATCCGCATGCGCATAAGTCCCGATTGGCTCAAACACAGGTAAGGAGGGCGGGCAGGTGGGCCCTCCAAAGCACCCTACCAGAACAGTACCTGGTGCTCCCAGCACGCACCGGTACACTCGTACCGGGGAGTACAGGTCGTACCCCACCACTGGTATGTATGTATGTATATAAAAAGATAGAGGAGGGCTTGAATTTCGGGGCTTCTGAAGGTTAACCTCCCTGGACTCTTTAAAGCCGGAGTCTGCCAACTTCAGGTTTGGGATCTGGCATTGTATCGCGGCATGCCAGAAACAGGGCTGCGCAAACAAGAGAAGCCCCATCTGTGAGATTCAGCCATTTCTGACCGGTTCGGTCAAACCTAATTTTGCAACTGGTTTGCCGAAGCGGTAGTTGGAAGGATTGGCCCACCCCTCCCAGGAGTCTCCACGCAGCCCGTTCATGGTGCCAGGTATGCAGGGCCCACACGGAGGCTCTGGGAGGGCAAAAAATAGGCCTCCCGGAAGTTCCAGAAGTCTGGAAATGGGCCCTGGGGAGACTGTTTTCGCCCCCCCTCCCCGGAGACTCAAGGAAAGCCTCCAGAGCCTGGGGAAGGCGAAAATTCCCCCCTCCGTGGTGCAGGACGCCGAGTAGGCCAGCGGTTAGGGTGCAGTACTGCAGGCCACTTCAGCTGACTGTTATCTGCAGTTCAGCGGTTCTAATCTCACCGGCTCAAGGTTGACTCAGCCTTCCATCCTTCCGAGGTGGGTGAAATGAGGACCCAGACTGTGGGGGCGATATGCTGACTCTGTAAACTGCTTAGAGAGGGCTGAAAGTCTAACTGCTATTGCTATGCCCCCGCATAACCACACCCACCTAATAACCGGGCAAAGAGCCGGTTGCTAAAAATTTTCAATCCCACCCCCTGCATGTGAAATCACGTACTCTCCAGTCCATGGAAAAACCTCACTCCACGGAACCACTTCCTGGTTCTGCTGCTTTAATGCAGTGTGTGTCAACCTTGGTAAGTTTAAGATACCGTGTTTCCCCGAAAATAAGACAGGGTCTTATTTTCTTTTGATCTCTCCAAAATAAGCGCTTGGCCTTATTTTCGGGGAGGTCTTATTATTTTTGAGGCGCAGGAGGTGGCAAGCATGGTCACCTCATGGCTGCTGCGGTGTTGCAATATTTTTGGGGGGGAGGGCTTATTTACGGGGGAGGGCTTATTTTAACGCATGCACTCAAAAGCCCGATGGGGCTTATTATCTGGGGAGGTTTTATTTTCAGGGAAACAGGGTGTTGACTTCGGCTACCAGAATTCCTCGTTCTGGGAATCAAAATCAGCCCAGAAAAAGTCCTGAAAACCACCCAAAAATGGGCTGGAAATGGACCGAAAAACGTCCTGAAAACCACCCGTTTTTAAGCTTGCCGAAGGTTAAGAACGGGGGGTGATGCCAAGACTTAGTTCAAAGGGAAGGAGAGAACGAAAGGAAACGACCTCAATCGAATAGGACTTTGAAGCGTGCCAACCTACATCTGAGCCAGCAGGGGGCACCCAAGAAACGATGATGGATTTGGTCTGCCCACGTTCCACCATTCCTTTGACTGGATCTACGCTGAATCCTTTGAGCTGCAAAATCTGTAAGCTTTCCCAGGTGAATTCCACATTCTGCAAAAGGGGGGGGGGATAAAAAAGGGAGGAAACCTCAATCAAGGAAGAATGGGTGGAAACTGAACAAGGAGAGATTCGACCTGGAAATAAGGAGGAACTTTTCGACGGTGAGAACCAAAGGAACAGAAGTTGCCTCCGGAAGTGGTGGGAGCTTCATCCCTGGAGGCTTTCAAGAAGAGACTGGACTGCCATCTGTCAGGAATGGTGTAGGGTCTCCTGCTTGGGCAAGGAGGGGTTGGACTAGATGACCTGCAAGGTCCCTTCCAACTCTGTTAACCTCTGAGATAGAGCAGCATAAAATACAAGCGAGCAAGCACCTGTTTCAGTACAGATAGTCCTCAACTTACAACCATCACAGCAGACAGAATTTTCCTTGCTAAGCAGGGCAGATGGTAAGAGAGTCAAGTGAAAGATTTTCCCTCTTCTCTGTTTGACCAAGTCATCACCATCTCCTTTTAACGACCCCATCATCCCTTGCGGGGTGGAGTCCGGGCAACTGAACGGAGCTATCAGAATGCTTACTGGCCGGATGCCTTTCCCTGTTGCCAATGTGGAGTTTTGTTCAGCAGATAATATTCTCATTGTGCCCAGAGACAGAAATATCTGCCTCTACCTAGGATCAAACTCACAGCCTCCTCATAGTGAGGCAAGAGCTCCAGCTGTAGGCCAATTCCTCTCCCGAATTTCACAATTAGCTTTGATAAATGTACCCCCCCACCCCACCCCCCAAAGATTTTCACACCTTCTTTGACGCAAACTGAGCAGTCCGTATGGCTCCGACTTTCAACTCCCGCACGGCTGGGATCACCAAAGTTTCCGTCTGCACACACTTCAAGCTGACCAGGATGCAATTGGTGGCTTTGTCGGCTTCTGCAGAGATGCAATTTTGGTCCATCGGTGATGGGAGGAGGAGGAGGAGGGGGGGGAAGAACGGGTTTTGATGGGGAAAAAAATCAACCATGAATTTCCACATTTTCTCGGTCATCCAAGTCAGGGTTTGTCCCAAAAGTGGGGTTTTTTTTGGGGGGGGGGGTTCAAAAGACAACTGGACTTCCTTTGTTTTTTGCTTGAAGACATTTCGCTTCTCATCCAAGAAGCTTCCTCACTTCTGACTGAACGGTTCCTTGGAACGAGCTCCCCGTGGAGATCCGGACCCTTACTACCCTCTCGGCGTTCCGTAAAGCTATCAAGTCCTGGCTGTTCTGGCAGGCTGGGGGGCTGTTGAAGTATCCAGCCCCGCTTCATTTGTGACTGTTGTGTATTTTAATATTGTTTGTGTTGTCTTATTTATCCCCTCCCCCGTTTCATTTTTTTTTTTAAAGTAAAGCTATGGTTTATTACAAAGGCCACATAATCTCAGGCTGCATCTCAATCAAACTTACTTGGAATCAAACTCAGTTAAGCTCTTATACAACACCAGGATGCATAGAGAGAGAATAAAACCTGAAGGTTAATTAATTTAGTAATCTTTCTTTTTTTTTTTTTAAGAAAATTAATGTTTTTATTTTCCATTTTTCATTTTCATACAGTCACATATATACTGTGCATAACCGGGGCCATACGACATTAAACAATAATCACAGCAGTTCCTCTTGTCAACAATACCCCCAGAAATATAAATAAAATAAGACTCAAACTCAAACTCAAATAGAAACCCAATATACCTCTTCTGCTCTCCATACACCTCTTTCTTCCACCCCCCCTCCAACTTACTATCTTCCCTCCATCATTCCCCTCTACCCTACTTCCCCTTCCCCCTCTACCACTCCTCCCTCCCCCGTTTCATTGTGAACCGCCCGGAGTCCTTCGGGAGTGGGCGGCATACAAAACCAATAAACGAAATGAAACGAAACCTTCCATTCCGTCAGAACGAAAGAGGCTTCTTGGATGAGAAGCGAAACTTTGCCTTCAAGCAAAAAACAAAAGGAAGTCCAGTTGCTTTTTCCAGGAGGGGGGGGGGGGGAAAGCACCTTTGGATTCCCATGGCGGCGTAGATAAATATGAAAGAAATTGCATTTACCTAAAACATTTCTCCCCCCCCCCCCAGCACCTCTTTTAGGTGGAATGAATGACCCCGTTGCTTCGGTTGCGGTTTACCGAACAAGCCACCACGGGCTGGCTTTGACCCAGCATGCTAAGCGATACCAGGCACAAGCACATCAGAGGCTGAGGGATGAGAACCCAGCTGACTTTGTGGCCCCCAAATCTATGCCTTTGGGTATGGGGAGTTGGAGGATTCCATCTTCAAATGAAATGCCTCTTTCTAGGGTCTGTGATGCTCTCCGAGCATGGTGGTTTCCTTGCAGGCGCTTCATTACCAAACGAGGCAACATCATCAGTGCTAGAAGGGAGTGGGGTTTGTGGAGAGGAGGAGGAGGAGGAGGAGGAGGAGGAGGAGGAGGAGGAGGAGGAGGAGGAGGAGGAGGAGGAGGAGGAGGAGGAGGAGGAGGAGAACGACGACTATGAGGTCCTTGGTGCTCTCTGAGCTTGGTTATTTCTTGCATATGTTTCATTACCAAACTAGGTAACATTATCAGTGCTAGAAGGGAGTGGGATGTGTGGATAGGAGGACAGAGGAGGAAAGGAAGAGGAGGAGGACGACGACTATGGGGTCCTTGGTGCTCTCTGAGCTTGGTGGTTTTCTTGCAGACGTTTTGTAACCCAACTAGGGAACATCATCAGTGCTAGAAGGGAGTGGGTTTTGCGGAGAGGAGGAGGAGGAGGAGGAGGAGGAGGAGGAGGAGGAGGAGAACTGTAGAGTCTTTGGTGCTCTCTGGGCTTGGTGGCTTTCCTGCGGACGTTTCATTACCCAACTAGGCAACATCATCAGTGCAGTGCCTCTGCCTGTTCAGAGAAATCCTACTGGTATCCTCATCATCATCATCTCTTTCCTGGACGCTAAAAGCAAACTACAACAACCTTGCAGGGTAGCTCGGAACAGATCTCTTTGGGTATTCTTGGCATTCCTTCCCATCCTCTGCCCGCCGGAACCCCCAAATTCCCCCCTCTGCGGTTTCAAAGCCCAGGACGAACAGAGTTGAGCTCTCTTCAAGGCGACGTCACCTGCTTTGGAGGCTTCCTCAGTTATGGAGGTTAGCACAGCCAGCGATTCGAAGGGCACATCCAGCGGCTCTCCGCCTTCCACGTACATGATGTGGTTCCTTGCTGCCCCCTTCAGCTGGATCACCCGGATAATCTCCTGCAAGGGGTTTCAAACAGCTCGAGGTTTCTAAAATGCCTCTCCGTCACTTACAGTACCTGGTATTATTCCCAACACGTTTTCCAAGGAATCTTGGAAGAAAACCTTCCAAAGGAAAAGAAGCCCTACTCCCTTTAAAACAATATCCTTCAACTTTGGGAACTTATAAGAATAGAATATAGAATAATAGAACATAATAATAGCAATAGAATAGAAAATAGAATGGAATAATAATAGAATAGAATAATAGAATAGAGAATAGAATAGAAAATAGAATAGAGAATAGAATAGAGAATAGAATAGAGAATAGAATAGAATAATAATAGAATAGAATAATACAATACAATAATAATAGATTAGAAAATAGAATAGAAAAAAGAATAGAAAATAGAATAGAAATAGCAATAGCAATAGCAGTTAGACTAATATACCGCTTCATGGGGCTTTCAGCCCTCTCTAAGCGGTTTACAGAGTCAGCATATTGCCCCCAACGACAATCCGGGTCCTCATTTTATCCACCTCGGAAGGATGGAAGGCTGAGTCAACCCTGAGCCGGTGAGATTTGAACAGCTGAACTGCAGAACTGCAGTCAGCTGAAGTAGCCTGCAGTGCTGCATTTAACCACTGCGCCACCTCGTCTTAAAATAGAATAGAAAATAGAATAGAAAATGGAATAGAAAATAGAATAGAAAATAGAATAGAAAATAGAATAGAAAATAGAATAGAATGCAGAATAGAGGATAGAATAGGAAATAGCAATAGAAATAGAATAGAATAGAAAATAGGAATACAATAGAATAGAGAAAGAATAGAATAAGAATAGAACAGAATATAGAAATAACAGAACAGAACAGAATAGAAGCCATTTTAAGGCACAACAGGCTGTATCTTAACAGAACACACACACACCGAGGAGTGTTAGGGATGTCTTATTCCCACAGTATTTTTCTCCAGAGAATAAGTCCTCTGTGTAACAAGTTTGGTTGAAATTGCTTGAGGCGTTCACACACACACAGACACACACACAGACACAAAGATTCCTCAGCCCCCTGGGTCACTCAGAGGTCATCCAAGGGGAACCTCTTAAGATTTTTTCATCTAACCTCTCTAGAGAAAAACCACGTTAGAAAAAAAACCAATGCCGTCCCTTTGAAATCGGAAAGTTTGGAGATTCTAAAGAGAGGGTTTCCCTCTGCCCACTTCATCCCTTTCCCTTCTTTGTCGAGTCGTTTTGTTATCTTCGTTATCTGGACACTGCTCTGCTTAAGCCCCAGGGGTGGGTGGGTGGGAAATTCAGGGATAGTGTTAGCGCAGCCGAGCTTAAACTAAGCTCACCTTATCAAAAAGCAAGATCTGGATGCGGTCGGAATAATACAGGCTCTCGTGATCAGGGCTGAAGGTGACAGTGAATTCCTGAGACTTCCCAACCCCGATGATGCCTTGCATTGGGAAGATGCTGAAGACACTCTCGCCACTGTAGTTCTGTGTACCTTAGAATAGAGTAGAAAAAAATAGCAGAGTTGGAAGGGACCTTGGAGGTCTTCTAGTCCAACCCCCTGCTTAGGCAAGAAACCCAACACCACTTCAGACAAATGGTTATCTATCCAACATCTTCTTCAAAACTTCCAATGTTGGAGCATTCACAACTTCTGGAGGCAAGTTTAATCCACTGATTAATTGTTCTAACTGTCAGGAAATTTCTCCTTACTTCTAAGTTGCTTCTCTCCTTGATTAGTTTCCACCCATTGCTTCTTGTCCTGCCCTCAGGTTCCTTGGAGAATAGCTTGACCCCCTCTTCTTTGTGGCAACCCCTGAGCTATTGGAAGACTGCTATCCTGTCTCCCCTAGTCCTTCTTTTCATTCAACTAGACATACCCAGTTCCTGCAACCGTTCTTCATATGTTTTGGCCTCCAGTCCCCTAAATCCTCTTTGTTGCTCTTCTCTGCACTCTTTCTAGAGTCTCCACATCTTTTTTTACATCGTGGTGACCAAAACTGAATGCCGTATTCCAAGTGTGGCCTTACCAAGGCCTTATAAAGTGGTATTAACACTTCACGTGATCTTGATTCTATCCCTCTGTTGATGCAGCCTATAAATGTGATGGCTTTTTTGGCAGCTGCTGTACACGGCTGGCTCCTATTTAAATGGTTGTCCACTAGGACTCCAAGATCCCTCTCACAGTTACTAACTTTGAGCAAGGTACCACATATACTTTACCTGTAATTGTAGACTGACGGATATAGATAAATATCAATAGATAAATAGATAGATAGATAGATAGATAGATAGATGGATGGATGGATGGATGGATGGATGGATGGATGGATGGATGGATGGATGGATGGATGGATGGATGATGGATGGATAGATAAGATAGATAAGAAAGAAAGAAATAACGAAAGAAATATGGTTGGATAGATGGATGGGTGGATAGATGATAGATAGATAAAAGATAGATAGATAGATAGATAGATAGATAGATAGATAGATAGATAGATAGATAGATAGATAGATAGACAGACAGACAGACAGACAGACACAGACAGACAGACACAGACAGACAGAGATAGAGATAGATGGATGGATGGATGGATAGATTGATAAGATAGATGGATGGATGGATAGATGGACGGATGGCTGGAGATAGAGCTAGATGGATGGATGGATAAGAAAGAAAGAAAAAGAAAGAAAGAAAGAAAGAAAGAAAGAAAGAAAGAAAGAAAGAAAGAAAGAAAGAAGGATGGATGGAGATAGAGATAGATGGATGGATAGATGGATAAGAAAAAAAGATGGATGGATGAAGATAGAGATGGATGGATGGATGGATAAGAAAGATAGATAGATAGATGGATAGATAGATGGATGGATGGATGGATAGAGATCAATGGATGGATAGATAAGCTAGATAAGAAAGATAGATAAAATAGATGGATGGAGATAGACATGGATGGATGGATGGATGGATAGATGGATAGATCGATAGATAGATAGACAGATAGACAGATAGACAGATAGATAGATTATTGCCTTGTTTTCCCATTAAATTTGCCCTCCCACCCCAAAACAGCCATAATAAAGATAACCTGTTACGATCCTTCATGTAACTGGAACATGGAGAATTTGTTCAAATCATGTGAATCGTAACCATGAAGCAACGCAACCCACATCTAGCACAAAATAGCCTTCAACACAGGGCCCATTTCCTTACCAATTATATGTGTTTCTCTTGGAGTTTTAAGGAATGGGGGAAACGTCTGCAGCTCTTGGTATCTGTCCGGAGAAAGAGAGTCCAAGACGATAGAATATTTCAAGGCCAAAGGAGAAATGTTCTCGATCTGCAAAAAGAACCCATCGTTCTAAAATTATCCCAAATATTGAGCCGTTTTTCCTTAGATAGCAGAGTTCAGATGCTATTGGCCTTTGGCAAAAACACGCATTTTTTGCGGATTCAGGAAGAAAACGGTGGCGGGAAAGTAATTGTTAACCCAGGATCAAGAAATATTTCCTAGCTGTCATGGATGAGAACAGTTAACATGGTTTAATTCAGGGGTGTCCAACCTTGGCAACTTTAAGACTTGTGGACTTCAGACCTGGGGAATTCTGGGAGTTGAAGTCCACAAGTCTTTAAAGGTGCCAAGGTTGGACACCTGTCAACTCTGAAGCTGGCCGGACCGAAGCCATTTTTGTGCCACACTGGAGCTGAGGGTCAGGGAAGGCGGAATTGAGATAGAAGGATTTTTGTAGCCAAAACAAAATACTTTCTCTTGAAAACCAAGGTCATTCTCACACCTGGTCAGGAGGAGGCGGAGTGATGCTACCTAGTTGTCGGACAACACGGCGATTGGACCAAGTGACTGTGTTGAGAAAGTGGAAAATCTTTTACTTTGAGTGCGGTGAAAACTGTGGGGGTTTTCAGAGTCGGTTTTCACCAGGTATGTGCCAATATCGTATTTCTGATAAAAGTAATTGTTGAGGAATTCAATTGCCTCGGGGTCTTGCTTGCAATGGATTTATTACTTGGAAAACTGACAACACCCCTGGTTCAGATATGAATTATTTCAGAGAACCTTTGTTCCAGAAATGGACCATGATTTTGTGTTTTGTGTCTGTATGTGTGTTTTGTCTGTGTTTATTCAAAAATTTAAAAAAAATCTTTAGTAAAAAAAAACACGGTATCTCCCCTAACGATTTACTTGGGAACAGGGGAATAGGATCACATTCTTGACTTCCTTGGAAAGGAGACGGTACCTTGAAGACAGAGGTGGTGGTTTCCTTGGAGACCACATATCCCATGTTCAACACATCTTCCTCCAGCGAACACGCAATGGATGCGATTACTCCCCTGCCAGTCAGTGTAAGAGTCAGGGTGGCTTTCTCAGTTCGTATCTCCAGGATTTCAAAATACTGGGAAGAGAAATTTCAGGGGAAGAGGTCAGTGGAACACCCTATAGCAGTGGGTCTCAATCTTCCTAATGCCCCGACCAGTGTTTCTCAACCTTGGCAACTTGAAGATGTCCGGACTTCAATTCCCAGAATTCCCCAGCCAGCATTCGCTGGCTGGGGAATTCTGGGAGTTGAAGTCCGGACATCTTCAAGTTGCCAAGGTTGAGAAACACTGGCCCCGACCCTTTAATACAATTCCTCATGTTGCAGTGACCCCCCAACCATAAAATTATTTTAAGTTTTCCGTATTTTTTCGAAAATATGGGTTTTCGGATGGTCTTAGGTGACCCCTGTGAAAGGGTCGTTTGACCCCCAAAGGGGTCCCGACCCACAGGTTGAGAACCGCAACTCTATAGATGAGTGTGTCTCAACCTTCTCCACTTTAAGAGGCGTGGACTTCAACTCTCAGAATTCCCCAGCCAGCACATCCGTCCATCCGTCCATCCGTCCATCCATCCATCCATCCATCCATCCACCCACACACCTATCCATCCATCCATCTGTACAGCGGCGAGCAGCTGGAGCATCACAGGTGATAAGTAGGCATGCATGTTCTATGCACATGCTGCGCGCATGCATGTGGTGGATGCCGGGCCCCGTTGCACTGTACCGGTTGCAACAGGATCCGGAACCCACCACTGCTACCTACCCCCCCCCCCCACAAACACACACGCAAATGGTGATCAAATATCTATCTAATCTTGTCTTCTATATCTATCTATCTATCTATCTATCTATCTATCTATCTATCTATCTATCTATCTATCTATCTATCTATCTATCTATCTATCATCTATTGTAGGGAATGGATGAAATGGTCAGTGGGACACTGTATAGATCAGTGTGTCTCAACCTTATCCACTTTAAGAAATGTGGACTTCAACTCCCAGAATTCCCCAGCCAGCCCATCCATCCATCCATCCATCCATCCATCCATCCATCCATCCATCCATCCAATATTATCTATCTACCTAGCTACCCACCTAAATGGTGATCAAATATCAAATATCTGTCTGTCTGTCTGTCTGTCTGTCCGTCAGTCCATCCATCCATCCATCTCTCTAAACATCTATCTAAACATCTCTGTCTGTCTCTCTCTCTGTCTCTCTCTGTCTGTCTTTCTCTCTCTCTATCTGTACATCCATCTAGCTATCTAGCTGTCCATCCATCCATCCATCTATCTGTACATCTGTCTGTCTGTCTATCTATTTATCTATCTGTATATCCATCAATCCATCCATATATCTGTATATATCTATTTATCTATCCTAGGGAATGGATGAAATGGTCAGTGGGACACTGTGTAGATCAGGGTATCTCAACCTTATCCAATTTAAGAGGTGTGAGCCTCAACTCCTTAAGTCAACACCTCTTAAAGCGGAGAAGGTTGAGAAGCACCGCTATAAAACGTTAAAAGTGTGACAAGGGAGTGAAGAAACTCACCGACTTGCTCTCCTCCGGACAGAAGGAAAGCACTAGCTCCCGAGATTCCCCTTCTCCAAGTGAACAAATCGGATTGGCTAGCAGAAACGGTCCGAAGGGATCAAGAAGGGAATATCCCACCTGAAAAATTTGGTTCAAAGAATCCACAGGACAAAGAAAAACAGCCAATTCCTAGCCTTGGGCCACTTATACAAACTGGCCTCTGAATGCTTTTCTTCCAAGAACTGAGGTCTTAGAAGCTGAAACCTGAGTTTCCAACTTTCCTTCCCCCCCCACTCCTCCCATCCCACCTTCATTCCTCGTGTGATGTCTTTTGAACTGTAAGCCTATAAGTAAATGTTTTTTTTTTCCTAGCCGGTAATATTTCTAAATCACAGAGAGGACCTTTCTGGTTAAAAAAATAAATAACTAAACAAATTATTCTTAAAAAAAAAAAGACAGAGAAAAGCACTCTAGTGAAGGGGTCAGCAACCTGCAGCTCCGGAGCCGCATGTGGCTCTTTCCTCCCTCTGCTGCGGCTCCCTGTCACTGGTTGACTCCACAATTGATAGGGCTTTCGGTTAAGACAGGTAGAGGAAAAAAGACGCCGTGCTAGGAGGAGACTCTATGGTGGGGGAACCGGACTTCCTGTCAGGGGAGGAAAAAAGACGCCATGTTAGGAGGAGACTCTATGGTGGGGGAACTGGACTTCCGGTTGGCTCCAAAACTGAACGGGGGGCTTCCAGTTAGGACTTTTGTGGCTCTTTGAGTGTTTAAGGTTGCCGACCCCTGCTCTAGTGGGAAATATGGTGGAGAATCAGGGATTAGTTCAACAAAAAGGATACCACCAAGTGTTCTTTGGATATATTCTGGATCTCCACTTCTTTCTTGATTCTATGCCCTGTGTGATGAGACAGCCCGGGTCAAAAAAAAGCCAATCGAGGACAATTTTAAAAGAAGGACAACATCAAGGAGCCATTCTTACATCGATCTTGAAAAATATAAGAAGGAAGAATTCTCACTGTGCACGTATCAAAACCAACCAAACCACCAAACTTAGTTCTAGGTTGCTTCTCCCCTTGATTAGTTTCCACCCTTTGCTTCTTGTTCTGCCTTCAGATGCTTTGGAGAGTAGCTTGACTCCCTCTTCTTTGGGGCAACCCCTGAGATATTGGAAGACTTCTATCGTGTCTCCCCTAGTTCTTCTTTTCATTCAACTAGACATACCCAGTTCCAGCAACCGTTCTTCATGTGTTTTAGTCACCAGTCCCCTAATCCTCTTGGTTGCTCTTAAGATGCTTATAAGGCCACTGAAAAAACTTGTGCATCTTGACCACGAAGAGCCAAGGTTTAATTAAACCTTAGTTGAATTAAATTCTGCCAAGAAGAGGTGGGAAAAAAAGAGGATAGAGAAAGAGGATTTCATACCGACAGCTACGTCCCCAAAGTTGAAAAAGGTTCTCCCGTTGTTTGATGTGACCACCACGACAGGGGCGACTGACGGACAATGGAGCTCCAAGTACAAAGTATTATAAGGGCTGTAGAGAGAAAATACATTGCTGTACAAATGCCGCTGGTTTCCAACACAGTGTTGTGGCCCAGCAGAGCTGGTGACAGACTTAAATGCTAGACTTTCTAGACAGCAGCCCCTCGGCCTGCGGTGGGTCTCCGGTTTCTGCAACGTGGCGTACCTGAAGTTCATGTTTTCAGCCCCTCTCTTCTCGTCGATGTCTCCACCCGCGACAAGGCAAGGTATGATGTACTTGTCAAAACAGCTGGTGTAGCTGCGGACTAGGTTGAGATGGGCCGCAATGTACTCTTCGGAGCTAGAAGGGGAAGAAACCAATAGCAATAGCAATAGCAGTTAGACTTATATACCGCTTCATAGGGCTTTCAGCCCTCTCTAAGCGGTTTACAGAGTCAGCATATTGCCCCCAACAACAATCTGGGTCCTCATTTTACCCACTTCGGAAGGATGGAGGGTTGAGTCAACCCTGAGCCGGTGAGATTTGAACCGCTGAACTGCTGAACTAGCAGTCAGCTGAAGTGGCCTGCAGTACTGCACTCTAACCACTGTGCCACCTCGGCTCTTCAATCAATAAGTTGGCCAAAGTAGACCGATGAGGACACCCAACTCCTACAGTTATCGTATACTAAAACAAACAAACAAACATACATATATACATACATACATACATACATGTTCTGACCCCCCTCCTTCGCTCGTTCAAAGACAACAGGCAGACAGACTTAAAAGGAACTAACTTTATCAGTCCTCGGCTCAGACTGGCTGCGAGCCCAAAATGAACATAAATAAAGTCTCTGGCAAGAAGATAACAGAATACAAAAACAAAGATCTCTTACGGCCAAACCAGGTGTACAGAAAGAAAGCAAATCACTTCTCCAAGTGTCTCTCACAAACAAACCACGACCGATGAACAATGAACCATGAACGAACGACGAACGTTGACTTCTGCAACCAGGGTGTGGCACCATCAATCCTTTTATATCCAGAAGACCACACTAACGAGCCCCAGCTGCATTGTTATTCCTGCATCCCGACTCAACTCACAACAAACTTCTGCTGAGTCACACCACATACATAAAGAAATTTGCCATCTATCTATGTTTTCCCCAAAATAAGACATTTTTTGTGAAAAATGGAGCATGCAGAGTTTGGAAGGCCTGCAAAGTGCTCCTGGGGGCTGGGGACGGCAAAGACGAGCCAAAAACGGGCCCATTTTTCACAAAAATGGGGCGTGCAGAGGGTGTGGGAGGCCTGTAGTGTTCTCCTCAGGGCTGGGGAGGGCAGAAACGGGCCCGTTTTTGAGACAAACAGGCCCATTTTTGCTCGTTTTTGCCCTTCCCAGCCCCCAGGAGCACACTACAGGCCTCCCACACCCTGTGTGCATCCATTTTTTATGAAAAACAGGATGTATGGGGCGGGGTTTCGGGAGACCAAAAATGCTGTATTCAGTGTATAAGACGCACCCAGATTTTCACCCTCTTTTTTGGGTGGGGGTGGGGGAAAGGTGTGTCTTATACTTTGAAAAATATGGTAAGTGTTGGCTGGGAAGCAGTAGAATTCTTTGCATCCTCACTCCCTGGAGATGTCTTCTGGGTTGGGGGCTTCAAAGGGCTTGATGGGGCTCTTGTCCTTTGAAGGTTCAGCCACGAAGGAGAAGCTGGTCGACTTCTTCCCGTCTTTCCGTCCCAACATGGCCGCCTCCTCCTTCTTCCTCTGCCGCCACCGGAAAAAAAAAAGAGTAGATGGGAGAGTCAAACCCTTCTGTATGGACGGCAGCAAACAAACAGAGCTCTGGGCCTTCCTCCTGGAGGTGAAATGGAGAGACTGGGGCCACTCGGCTTTTTTTCAGCGCAGATTAAGAAAAGTTCCTCCATCTCCATCCTCCCTCCCTCCCTCTCCCTCTTTCCTTCCTTCTCTCCTTCCTTGCCTTCCCTTCTTCTGCCTTTCTTTCCCTTCCTCTTTCCCTCCTTTCCTTCCCTCTTCTTCTTCCTTTCCTTTCTTTTCCTTCCTTCTCGTCCCTTCTTTCTCCTTTCCTTTTTTCCTTTCCTTCCTTCTCTTCCCTTCTTCTTCCCTTTCCTTTCTCTTCCTCCTTTCCTTTCTTTTCCTTTCCTTTTCCCTTTCCTTTCTTTCCCTTCCCTTCCTTTTTTCCTTTCCTTTCTTCTCTTTCCTTCTTCCTCCTTTTCCTTTCCTCCTTTCTTTCCTTTTCCTTTCCTCCCTTCTCTTCCCTCCTTTCTCCTTTCCTTTTTTCCTTTCCCTTCCCTTCCTTTTATTTTTTCTTTCCTTCCTTCTCTTCCCTTCTTCCTCCTTTTCCTTTCCTTTCCTCCTTTCCTCTTTTTTCCCCTTTCCTTCCTTCTTTTCCTTTTTTCTCCTTTCCTTTCCTTTTTTCTGTTCCTTTCCGCCTTCCCTTCCTTCTCTTCCCTTCTTTCTCCTCTCCTTTTCTCCTTTCCTTTCTTTTCCTTTTTTTCCTTTCCTTTCTTTTCCTTTTCCTTCCTTCTCTTCCCTCCTTTTCCTTTCCTTTCCTACTTTCCTTTCCTTTCCCTCCCCTCCCCTTACCTTATGGCCATTCTGTGACTCTCTTAATTATGCCACTGGACTTTATTACTTTTACTGGGTGTTAAATGCAGTATTACACCGTTATGACGAATTGCTGGTCTCTAATCTCTGCACAACGTCCCCTTCTTCAAGTCCAGCTCATCTGATACCCCCCTCCCAACACTCAGATAGATCTGTCACTGTGTGTGTGTATGTGTGTGTATGTTTGCCCCTTTGCCACCAGCTTTTCCAGGTTGTGACCCTGCCATACGCTCCCTTGGTCAGAAAGAACTGACAGGAAGTAGCCTGCGTCACTCTTCTGTTTACCTGCATTTCCAATTCTCGGGCTCTTTTTTCCATCTGAGCTTTTATTTCTGCATTCTGACACGTTATGTTGACTGCCTCTTGCCTGATCAGCTGATCCGGCAGCGTTGGGTGGAAGGAGACGTCAAGGAGGCATTTCTGGACAACAGAAGCCAACAGAAGAGGAAGAAATGAGGGGGGAGAAAAACCCTCACTAGAAGCAGAAATGACCAAGGACGTAAAACCAAATAAACCAGGCAGAGGAAATGAAATGGCTGAAGCCACAAAATCTCAAAATAACAGAATAACAGAGTTGGAAGGGACCTTGGAGGTCTTCTAGTCCAACCCCATGCTAAAGCAGGAAGCCATATATCATCTATCAAACACATGGTTGTTCAGTCTCCTCTTAAAAACCTCCAGTGTTGGAGCATTCACAACTTCTGGAGGCAACTTCTGTTCCACTGATTCATTTTTCTCACTGTCAGGAAATTCCTCCTTAGTTCTAGATTGCTCCCCTCCTTGATTAGTTTCCACCCATTGCTTCTTCTCCTGCCCTCAGGTGCCTTGGAGAATAGCTTGACTGCCTCTTCTTTGGGGCAGCCCCTGAGATATTGGAACTCTGCTATCATGTCTCCCCTCGTCCTTCTTTTCATCAAACTAGACATACCCAATTTCTGCAACCGTTCTTCATATGTTTTAGCCTCCACCACATCTGAAGGATTGGGTGGTGGAGGTAGCTTTAATTGTTTATTTAATTATGTATGAAATTATTTCCTATTTAAACATAACTCTTCTCTTAGCTTCCAACAAGGTTTATAAAACCCCAAATGAAGAGGGAAGAAGTACATCTCCAATATTTGAGGGGCTGCCCCAGAGAGGAGGGGGGTCAAGCTACTTTCCAAACCACCCAAGGCCAGACAAGGAACAATGGATGGGAACCTTCCAAGGAGAGATTTCAACCTGGAAATAAGGAGAAATTTCCTGGCAGTGAAAACTATCAAACCCATGGAACAGAAGTTGATTTCGGAAATTGTGGGAGCTTCATCACTGGAAGCGTTTAAGAAGAGTGTCAGGTTTCCGAAAGATGGCCTAATTAATTCATGAGCCTCGAGCCAAGTTTCAAAAGAAAACCAGTCATTTATTAGGAACACCATTTCGGCAAGATCTCATTGCCGTCAGATCTGATCTCATAGAGTCTCCTGCTTGGGTTGGACCAGATGACCTACAAGATCCCTTCCAATTCTGTTAATCATTATCTGCTCATTTTTAGTCCCTCCAGACACTGCACTGAATTTTCCAACGGCGGATCCATCGCCGGGAATTAAAACCCCGAGCAAAAAGTTCACGAAACTGGTTGGGAGGCGGGGGTGGGTGGGTTAGTAATTATCTTATTTAGACATGCTCAGAGTTTACCTTCCCAGGCAGGACAGTCCCCACGCAGGGAATGATGATGATGGGAGAATCTTCGGGCACGAGGAACTGGAAGGAAGTGGGTCCAACCGGAGCGATTTCCCCCTCGCCGATTCGGGGCATGGTGTGAGTGAAGTGGCTGATTCTCTCGTGAGGGTTGATGATGAAGAGGGTGGCGGCCGAGACGTCGTCCAGAGCCGTGGCCGGAAACTGGACGAAGGAGTGGGAAAGCACGAGGGGAGGGTGGACTCCAACAGCCTTACAGGACAGCTGGAACTCCCTAAAATGGGAAACGGGACCGAAATGTTTCGGGATCAGCATCGGATTCTTTTTGAAGAAGCAGCGTGACAAGAGTTGGCATTTTGTCACACACAGAACCACTTCTGCAAATAAAGAGAGAAATCGCCACTGCTTTGTGGCTTCAAAGAGCTGTGGTGGCGCAGTAGTTAGAATGCAGTATAGCAGGCTAATTCTGCTGACTGCTGACTGCCAGCAGTTCAGCATTCTGTTCTGTTCCGCATTCTATTCTGCTCTATTCTATTCTGCATTATATTCTATATTCTATTCTGCTCTATTCTATTCTGCACTCTATTCTGCTCTATTCTATTCTGCATTCTATTCTACATTCTATTCTGCTCTATTCTATTCTGCACTCTATTCTGCTCTATTCTATTCTGCATTCTATTCTGCTCTATTCTGCATTCTATTCTGCTCTATTCTATTCTGCATTCTATTCTACACTCTATTCTGCTCTATTCTACTCTGCTCTATTCTATTCTGCATTCTATTCTGCATTCTATTATGCTATATTCTATTATGCTATATTCTATTCTAGTCTATTCTAGTCCAGTCCAGTCCAGTCCAGTCCATTCTGCCATGTTGGTGCAGTGGTTAGAAGGCAGCATTACAGGCTGACTCCGCCTTCAGTCAGGAAGTTTGATCCTGACTCAGGCTGACTCAGCCTTCCATCCTTTCGAGGTCAGTAAAATGAGGACCCAGATTGTTGGGGCCCATAGGTGGACTCAATAAACTACTTAGAGAGGTCTATAAAGCGCTGTGAAGCGGTATATAAGTTTAAGAGGGCTGAGGTGCCCCGTTTTGGGCCTGGAAGCCCTCTTACATCAACCCGGAAGCCAAAACAGAGTGCAGGGGGTGCTCGCATTACATTTTGGGGCCTCGCGCAGCCCCCCGCACCCCATTTTGGCTTCCAGGTCACTGCAGGATGCCTTCCCGGCCCAAAATGGGGCACGTCCCCTACATGCACAGCAGAGACCCGAAGACCAGCTGGACGCCAGGAGGCGTGGTGGACAGTGGTGGGTTTCAATTTATTTTACTACCGGTTCACTTGTGAATGCACAGAAGTGTCCGGGCAAGTGGGCGGTGCCTCCTGCCGCCGGACACTACCAGTTCGCCTGATCTGGGGCGAACCGGCAGAAGCCCACCTCTGGTGATGGGGCTGGGCTGAGGCGACGGCTGGCATGCCCGCAGAGAGGGCTCTGCGTGCCACCTGTGCCACAGCTTCGCCATCACGGTTCTAGAGTTTAAGCTAGCAATAGCAATAGCAGTAGCAGTTAGACTTATATACCGCTTCATAGGGCTTTCAGCCCTCTCTAAGCGGTTTACAGAGTCAGCATATCGCCCCCACAGTCTGGGTCCTCATTTCACCCACCTCGGAAGGATGGAAGGCAATAGTTAGCAATAGTTAGACTTATATACCGCTTCATAGGGCTTTCAGCCCTCTCTAAGCGGTTTACAGAGTCAGCATATTGCCCCCAACAACAATCCGGGTCCTCATTTTACCCACCTTGGAAGGATGGAAGGCTGAGTCAACCTTGAGCCGGTGAGATTTGAACCGCTGAACTGCAGATAGCTGTCAGCTGAAGTGGCCTGCAGTACTGCACCCTAACCACTGCGCCACCTCGGCTCTGTTAGCGGTGTAAAAAAGTGCCGGAGGCTAAATATGGAGCCCTCTGTTCTAGCTAGGGTGAGTTGAACCCTAAGAGGACCTCGCTTCGATTCTGTGACTCCTCAAAATCTTCTTTTGCCCAACAGCATCACGGAATTGGCAACTGACACCCCTCCCCCCATACCTGTTGATTTCCGTCTTGCAAGTGAGTTCAAAGCTGTACAATTTCGCCTTCTTGGCTTTGAAGATGACATCCAGGGTCAAGCTCTCCAGAGGTAGTAGCACCCCGAACCCATCGTTGGGCTGAACTTCGACAAACTTCCCAAAACCAGGAGAAAAAATGACCAAGGAAAAGTATTAGAAAATGGACGATTATTATTGTTTTTTCGTTTAAGAAAAAGGAACGTCCTATCATTTCTATGGTACCAACGGTAGTGCCAACTTGTAAAGCATTTCCATGACTATTATCAAGTTGACACGAAAAAGGGAGAATTCCATGCATACCTTCAACCAGAGTCGGATCTCAGATTTCTACAGCCGGAGTGTGAGGTGCAAGTTCACAGCCTGCTGAAGCACCTCATTGGTGAATATGATTTATGACACAGACTGAGGGGAGGGGAGACACAGGGGTAAAGTTCCGAGACCATGAACCGGCAATAAGTTTCGGCTCCACAGAAGAACATGCCAAAATGTGCTCCCATAAATGACTGGAGTTCTTTTGAACTTTGTCTCGAGGCTTGTAAATTAATTAGGGCATCCTTTGGAAACTTCACAGGTAAATATTTTATTCTTATCCAAAGGATTATTTTATTTTTGTTGGACACTAGATGACCTAAACAGTTCCTTCCGACTCTTCTTAATCTGTTATTAAACTAGATCCTCAGAAATCTTATACATTTAGTGATATCGCAAAGCAAAAAAAAAAGGAAACATCTTGAATATTGTATTGACTATGGACATCTGCTACCCGCCCCCCATCCTAAATAAGCCAAATTACTAGTCCTCATGGCTCTGAATATATAGATGCTTTAAAGGTCCTTTCCAGGAGAAGTTTAAAACATCAGAAATTATGAGGGAATTGTGGCCCACCAGGCAGCAGATTCGGACAGTGAGGAGGTTGGGGAGGAACATGGGCCAGTCCTGGAGTTTGGGGAAGGCTCTGCATCAGAGGCAGAGAGCGGACCAAGGCCATCTGGTTGTTATTTGCTGTCTCCGGAGCCTGACATCAGTGAGGCAGAAGAACAGCGGGAGCCTGTTCCCAGTGTGCGCATGCGCAGAGCTACCAGAAGGCAAGGACAATTAAGAAAACAGGGTCAATTTGGGAGTAAGGCCTGGAGATGATTGGCCCCTCCCATAAGACATAAAAGAGGAGAGAACGGGAGGTGATCCTTTGCAGGAAGCAATTAGTTCATTTGGTCGGTTCAAGCTTTGAAACGTTCTGTTTGACTCTGTGCTACGTTTGGCCTTGCTCCGCAATTGGCACTTAGGTCTCTGGCAGCATTTCCAGGGTGATAAAGGTGGGTGTTTATCAACATTACCCTGAAAGACTGTGGCAACTCGAGCAGACATCTGTCGGAATCTTCGAAGTGAGGGAAAGTCAGGTAAAACACTCCTCCTGGGCCAGAGACTGAGGTTAATATGGGAGGTCAGACGAGGAATGGAGGTGTGGCCTCAAGATTTACCTCAGTCTCCAGGGCAAAAGGACTGTGTTAATACCCATGTGTGACTCTTCCCACGCCTCACTTCGGAGACTCTTCATGGACTGTTTGTGAAGCCTTGCGGACTCTTAACGACCATAACCCACAGCCATATAAATAAAAAGAGGGTTTTGGGGACTAAGATTGCGATTCATGCTTTCTCAGAAAGCCTAGGTCAGAACACACACTAGGAGACCCGACGGAAATGTACTGTCTTGCCCAGGGTACAAAAATGAAGAAATTGCAATTTCCTGATGTAGATTTCGTTCTAAGCAGCAACCACCAGAAGTCTCCATCCTAAACAGCTGCGCATAATTCTCACCCGGGCTGCAAATTTCCAAGGGAGGCAAGCAGATCTTTTTTACCTTTGGCTGCCCGACGAAACCAAACTCCTGTGGGAGAATTGCTTTGTTGGTGACGGTGATGGTTGTCCGAACAGCTTCGTAGATAGAGCAGTATCCAAAATCCACTTCGTTTGGGACGATCTCTAAATCTGAGGTGGTTAGGATGGCGTGCATGCTGAATTCAACCGGCTTGCTCTAAAAATGAAGAAAATGAAGCCGAACGGCAACAGGATCAGCAATATTGTTGTGGTCCACAAGCGGCCTGCGCAGCTGACAGCAGAGTCGGACAGTGAGGAGGTTGGGGAGGAACATGGACCAATCCTGGAGTTTGGGGAAGGCTTGGACGAGAGCTCTGTGTTGGAGGCAGAGAGGGGGCCAGGGGCATCTGGTAGTTATGTGCTGCCTCCAGAGCCTCCGGAATCTGACATCAGCGAGCCAGAAGAACAGTGTGAGCCTGTTCCCAGTGCGCGCATGCTGCCAGAAGGCAAGAAAAGTTAAGACTAAAAAGGGTGACTTGGGAGTAAGGCTTGGAGATGATTGGCCCCTCCCATAAGACATAAAAGAGGAGCAAAGGGACGTGAGCCTTTGCAGGAAGCAACTTTGTTCGTTTTGGTTGGTTTTAATGCTGAAGCTCTGTTTTGACTCTGTGCTACGTTTGGCCTTGCAAAACTAATTGGCAATTAGGTCTCTGGCAAGCGTTTCAAAGGAGATATAGGTGGGTGCTTATGCTTATCATCATCACCCCGAAAGACTTTGGCAACTCGAGCAGACATCTGTCAGACTCTTTTACAGATGTTTGTGAAATGTTATGGGCTGCGAATGACCATAATTCACAGCCGTTTAAATAAAAGAGGGTTTTTCAGGAAGCCTAGGTCAGAACCAAATATATTACATTTGAATAGAGGTAAAGAATCCAGGTTTGTCTAGAATGAGATGTGGGACTAAGAAATTACAGATAGCCTATGCTTAAGATTAGGAACAATCTAAACTGCTCAAAGTTAGTGTAACAGGAAGAAGCTGAGTTCAATGCAGAGATGTTATTAACTTCCTTTTTTTTATTTCTTTTGTCTTAATATAATTTAGACTGTGTTTGTTAAAAATCTATACCGTGTATGGGCTCTGGGAAGTCGGGGGGGGGGGAAGGGAGGTGGGGTGTTAGGGGGGAGGGGGGGATATATAGTATGTGTTAGATTTTAAAGTTACGTGACTGCACTTGTATACTGTTGCTCTTTAATTCCACTGTAAAAATAGGATAAGCTGAATATATTAATAGATGGTAGAAATACACCGAAGGGAGGAGTAGAGGGATAGAAGAAAGAGGGGTAGAGAGGGTGGGAGAGAGGACTGGAGGGAGGGTGAGAAGGAAGGGAGGGAGTGTACCGGGAGAGGGGAGTGGTAGAGGGGGAGGGGAAGTAGGGTAGAGGGGAAGGATGGAGGGAAGATGGAAAGTTGGAGGGGGGGACGAAAGAAAGGGTGTATGGAGGGTCGAAGAGGTACATTGGGTCTCTATTTTGGGGGGTTTTGTTGACAAGAGGAATGGCTGTGTTTATTGTTTAATGTTATATGACCCCGGTTATGCACAGTATATATGTGACTGTACGAAAATGAAAATGGAAAATAAAAAACACATTTACAAAAAAAAAAAAAAGTAGAATGAGATGTGGGTGACCTGGGGTTTGTGCTTACAGAGCAAAAAACAAGCCAAAGATTCCCCAGGCTGACCTGATCAGAAACAATGATAGTCAAGGGAGCTTCCAGAACTCGGGTCCTCTCATCAAAGTACTTCTTGGCATCTTTTGAAAGGGCGAGTCTGAAAGAGAAGAGGAGGGGGTGGCGTTTTCCAGGCTAAAGCAGGGGTGGGTAAATATGGCCCTTTAATGACCTGTGGACTTCAACTCCCAGAATTCCTGCTGGCCCAGGAATTCTGGGAGTTGAAGTCCACGGGTCACGAAAGAGGCCATAATTGCCTATCCCTGTGCTAAAAGGTTGAGAATGCCTTCGAGGAAGACAGCATAAATGACCTCGACGCAACTTCGTAAACAAGCTTTTTAAGGATATTCCCACAACGTTGCCCAGCCACAAATTCCAGATTTAAATGTATTCAGGTTATCTAGTTAAATGGGATTTCTTTGAGCAAGAAAAAAAGAATATCTTATTGAATGCTAGTAGCTGGATACCCGTGCTTCATGACAAAACTATGTGATTGGGCTATGCAGGAGAAATTCGCTTCACAATCTGTTGGCTCAGTGATGGTTGGAGTTTGAAACACATAAGGGAATATCACTCCCTCCGCCTTGAGTCCGGAAGCAGTTCCATAGGTGGAAGGTGTAGACATTTTGGTGAGGTACTGACGTTTAGTACTATAAGGAGCCTCAGACCGCTCCTGAGTGAAGGAGTGGAACGTCTTGTCAGTTTGAACTGACGTAACAGAATGTGAGGCAAGTGGCAGTTGGAACAGAGTTTTTTTTCAGGTGGGGAGGGGGAGTAGAACTCTTTAGCATCAGAGTGTTAATTACTGTATTCATTTCGAAAAATCCTTTCTTAGTGAGCACCTAGAAGCCAAGGAACATACGTGCCAAATTTCAAGTTTGTAGGCTTTACGGTTTCGGAGATTTCGTGATGAATAGTACTTGGCTTGAATATATACAGATTCCACCTGGTCACAAAAACAGGTTTTAAAGCTGAGCTGAATCCCGCATTGTGCCTTGATCTGAGCCCATCCAAAGGGCGTTGCATATCCTAGCCTCCCACTTGAGGAATTAATGGAACTAGCAATCCTGGTTTATTCAATACCCCACAGCCAAGCAGGGCTTAGTGACAGAAAGTTGGGCAGCATATCAATTGAATAAACAGAAAATAAATAAATAAAAGGAAGGACACAACCCTCCATCTTAGAGTAAAGATAAAGTTTCCTCTTGCACATATGTGCTAGTTGTTCCCGACTCGGGGGGTGGTGGTGGTGCACTGCTCATCTCCATTTCAAAGCCGAAGAGCCAGCACCATCTGAAGACATCTCCGTGGTCATGTGGCCAGCAGGACTCAACTCCCGAAGCCGCATGGAACGCTGTTCCCTTCCCACCAAAGGTGGTTCCTATTTTTCACCTTGCATTTTTAACGTGCTTTAGAACTGCTAGCTTGGCAGAAGCTGGGACAAGTAACGGGAACTCCCTCCATTATGCGGCGCTAGGGATTCAAACCGTCAAACTGCCGACGTTTTGATCAACAAGCTCAGTGTCTTAGCCACTGGGCGTCCCTTCTCTCTCCATCTGACATCCTGCAAATAATTTGGGGTTACCTATGTTCAGGTCACTCCCTTCGCATCCAAACCACTATGATATGTGAGAAGGTTTTTCTCCTTTGGTGTCTTTTTTTGGGGGAAGTACAAATTATTATTAGTCTGATCGAGTGTCAAAGTAGATTTTTTTTAAGCCTCGATTCCGTACGGGGATTGCAAGACAATGCTTTTCACTGCTAGGAAATCCTTCTGTCAGCTCGCGATGTTAAATAGGAGCCAAAGATAAGCCGATGCTGTTATATTTACTGTTGTGGGTTTTTTTTTTAAAAAAAGACCAAACGATGGCTCTGTTTTCAGGACAGTAACTCTTGGATATAAATAGAACTTAAACTTGCACACTAATCAGTATGTCAGCTTCCGAGGTCCCAGCTGTATGAGCTCAGGCACCCAGCTTGGGCAATCTGTTCCTTTTGACGTTGACGTGAATTAATTAGCAGCAATTCTGAGTCACCCCCGGTGGGAGCATGGAGCAGCGCGGATGGGGCTGCTCTGGGCTCCCCCAATCTCCTGGCACCTCCACCGACCCCTCAACTCAAGCGGAGAGGGGAAGATGGGCCGGTCAAGTCCACGTGGCTTTCTCACTGCCCCTCCCTGAAACGGAGGTGAAACAAAATGAGAGTTTTCTACATTTCGGCAAGAAAATTCTACTTTTAGGCAACAAAAAACCAAACGCTCAGGTTCGTGATGTGCAAACCCCTGGCACGCTTGCCGCAGGTGGCACACAGAGCCCTCTCTATGGGCAAGCCAGCTGTTGCCCCGCCAGCTCCACTGCGTATCCATGTGCCCCTCCCTCTGACCACCTGATTTTTGGGTCTCTGCCATGGGTGTGCGGGGGGCATGGCGCATGTGGGAGATGTCTGTGCATGGACGGGGGAGGGGGTCACAGGTGCCTGTTTGGGGGGGGGGGAGAGGGAAGTGCAGCAGTGGCGGGATTCGAATAACTTTTTTTATTTTTAGATTTTTTTAAATTTTTGGACAAACACAGACAAACGAAACATAAAACCATCCTCCAGTTACACGCAGTGTGTCGATTGGTTACAAAGCTTTTGTGCATCCCCTCCATGGTCCTCACTTACAATTTATATAAAATCTCATATTATCAATCTAGTATATATGTATACATTATTATCATTGTTAATCATTTATTTGACCGTAACTATTATTACTTCATTTTTATGCGAGATATTCTAAATTTTGAATTTGTTGGGAGTATATTCCTGGTGTTGGGTAGGCAATATATATCTATATACAACAACAAATGGTCGTTGTTGCCTTAAATGAGTGGATGTACTTAACAACTGTAATTAACTTTACTATTAGAAGGAGTCAAGAGATCTCACTCTCTCTCGGCTTGTCCTATGCTTGATGACTTGATGACTGGAATGTGAACTGCGACTGTAAGCTAATGTTTGTTCTTTGAATTGTGTTTGGACTAATATCTACTATCACTGCTTGTGAAGCAATTATCAGTAGTAAAGCTACTTGTTTTTACTAGCAGTGTCTGAAACTCTATTCGTGTGTTTCTACTAGCGACATTCTTTCTCTCTAGCTGCAACATTTTGTCTCCCAACGGAGATACCTCTAACAGAATTAATTTATATTATGGCGTTTCATTACCTCACCTCAAATCCATCCAATAGTAGTACACCTTTATATTATATTCTATATTGTTTCATTATTCTTGTACTGTAAAATTCTCTAGCATATTTCATTTCCATATTTTTTTGTCAAACCATTGATAAAATAAATTAAGAGAACAAGAAGATAAAAAATTCTATAAGATGTGGGATTTATTTTATCCAGGGATTCGAATAATTTAACCACCGGTTCTCTGCCCTAATGATTTCTTCCAACAACCAGATCATCAAACTTCTCAGAAAGTTAACAGCCGGTTCTCCCGAAGTGGTGCAAACTGGCTGAATCCCGCCACTGGAGTGCAGGGGTGGGTGGGGGTGGAGCCCCCCATGCCCCATTTTCTGTCCCAGGAGGCTTCAGGGAGGCCTGCTGGGCCCAAAACGGGTTGCATGGGGGTCACACACACAGGCACGGGGAGGGGGGAGCTCGGGAGGGAGCATGGGTAGAGGGTGCGTGCTATCGCGCATGCGTGCTGTCGCATGTGTGCGCTTTCGGCACACAACAACAAAAAGCTTAGCCATCATTGGTATAGGTGGTACCTTGCTCAATAATAGTCACTGTGGGAGGGATCTTGGGAGTCCTAGTCCAATTTTTACCCCCACTGGTTCTGTGGGCGTGGCTTGTGGGAGGTGTCATGTGACTGGTTGGGTGTGGCCAATTTTCCCGCACTTTTAAAGCATTTTTTTTCCAGTTCGCCCAAATCAGCAGGAAAAAAAATGCTTTAGAAAGTGGTGGGGAAAACACCTCTTAACAATTGCGTGGATCAGCTGTGAGCCGCAATAGCTGGAAGCTTTCCCTTCTGCTTTTTTTTTTAATATATATTTTTATTCTTTTTCTTAAAAAAACAAAACAACACATAAAAAACAAGAGCAAGGGAAAAAAAAAAACTTTCCTCCATTTCATCAAGCATGTCGTTTGGTTACAAGTTTCGTGCATCAATTCTTAAGATTAAAAATAACATCACTGGTTTTGCGTTCAACATAACTGAATATTTTGCTGTCATTGAGCATTATGTGTTCAAATTACCATTAATATTCTTTCATTTGTAACAATCCTCGTTTCCTTGAATTCATAATTATCTATCAAATAACAATAAGTCTTGAAGTATATATACCACCTATCTCCAAGGAGAAAAAGTGGAGATTAGAACAAAGAATTCCCATTAATTTATAATATACATTCATATTTTCAATTGACCATAATGCCCCCAATCATCCAGAGTTCGATGAGTAGTTCTCCATTATTAATTATTAATCCATATAGTGGTTAAGTATTTCCTTCTGCTTTTTAAAGCCTTTTCCCCTGCCAATTCGCCCGAACAGCTAGGGAAAAAATGCTTTAAAAAGTGGGGGGAAAAGCTCCCACAATCGCACGACTCACAGCTGAGCTGCGCAATCCTTGGAAGCTTTTTTTTTTACTACGGGTTTGCAGAACCAACGACAATCGTCCTGAACCAGGCCGAACTGGGAGGATTAAACCCCTGGTCCCAGTGGACAAATCATTTAAATGTGAGCCAGCTGTGTGCAGCAGCTGCTAAAAAAGCCAACGCAATCGTAAGCTGCATCAACAGAGGGAGAGAATCAAGATCACGGGAAGTGTTAATACCACTTTATAAGGCCTTGGTAAGGCCACACTTGGAATATTTGCATCCAGTTTTGGTCGCCACGATGTAGAAAAGATGTGGAGACTCTAGAAAGAGTGCAGAGAAGAGCAACAAAGAGGATTAGGGGACTGGAGGCTAAAACATATGAAGAATGGTTGAGGAACTGGGTATGTCTAGTTGAATGAAAAGAAGCCAGGTTTTGAATGCAGGCCCTTCTCAAAGAGAAGGGTGGCTGAGAAAGAAACACAGCGGGTAGTTAAAGCAGGACGTACCGAAAGGAAGCAACACATTCCTTACCTTGGCAAGAATTTCAGCTGGACACTAAAAGAGGACTGGGCTTGGATGTACCCAGTTTTGGGCAACAGCTCTACGTAGTTAGCCAACTCCTTGCAAATTTCAAACTTCAGGCGTAAGGCACTGGTCGCTCTGGGGAAAGGCAAGAAAGTGGAGGGCACTTGATTTACGACCACAGTTGAGCCCAAAATTTATCTTGCTAAGTGAGACATCAGTTGAAATCTGCTCCGCTTTACGACGTGACAAATATTTGCCGCATTTGGAAGCTGGGTTTTGGAGATCACACCTTCATTCTCTTCCAACGGTGAAAACAAAACAAACCTTGGCGGTGTTTAAGGTCTTAGTAAGGAACTGGGAATCTGCGCGCCATCGGTTGGCGCAGTGGTCAGAGTGCAGTACTGCAGGCTCCTTCTGCTGACTGTTGGCTGACTGCGATTTGGCAGTTAAAGTCTCACCCGGCTCAAAGTTGACTCAGCCTCCCGTCCTTCTGAGGTGGGTAAAATGAGGACCCAGATTGTTGGGGGCAAAAGGCTGACTCTGTAAACTGCTTAGAGAGGGCTGTAAAAGCACTGTGAAGAGGTATATAAGTCTTAAGTACTATTGCTACTTTCCTTCCTTCCTTCCTTCCTTCCCTTCCCTCCCCTCCCTCCCAATGGTTAGAATACATTATTCAGGCTAACTCTGCATACTGCCAGCAGTTCAATCCTGATCAAACTGGCTCAAGGTTGACTCAGCTTCCGGTCCTTCCGAGGTGGGTAAAATGAGGACCCAGATTGGTTTGGGGCAAGAGGCTGACTCTGGTAAACCACTTAGAGAGGGCTGTAAGCAATATATAAGTCTAAGTGCTATTGCTATCTTCCTTCCTTCCTTCCTTCCTTCCTCCTCTTCCAGTGGTTAGAATGCAGCATTGCAGTTTAACTCTGCTGACTGCCAGAAGTTTGATTCTGACACTCTCAAGGTTGACTCAGCCTCCCGTCCTTCTGAGGTGGGTAAAATGAGGACCCAGATTGTTGGGGGCAAGAGGCTGACTCTGTAAACCGCTTAGAGAGGGCTGTAAAGCGATATATAAGTCTAAGTACTATTCCTTCCTTCTTCCTTCCTTCTTCCTTCCTTCCTCTTCCTTCCCTCCCAATGGCTAGAATACATTATTTCAGGCTAACTATGCATACTGCCAGCAGTTCAATCCTGATCTACTGGCTCAAAGTTGACTCAGCCTCCCGTCCTTCCGAGGTGGGTAAAATGAGGACCCAGATTGTTGGGGGAAAGAGGCTGACTCTGTAAACCGCTTAGTGAGGGCTGTAAAGCACTGTAAAACGGTATGTAAGTCTAAATGCTATTGCTATCTTCCTTCCTTCCTTCCTTCCTTCCTTCCTTCCTTCCTTCCTTCCTTCCTTCCCAGTGGTAAGAATGCAGTATTGCAGCTAACTCTGTCCATTGCCAGGAGTTCAATCCTGACCACTGGCTCAGTTTGACTCAGCCTTCCGTCCTTCCAAGGTGGTAAAATGAGACCAAATGCCTAAAATTGTTGGGGGGCAAAAGGCTGACTCTGTAAAACCGCTTAGAGAGGGCTGTAAAAGCACTGGAAGCGGTATATCAGTCTAAGTGCTGTTGCTGTTCCAAAAGAGATTGTTCACACACGCACGCGCGCGCACACACACACACACAGAGGAAACAGGAAAGAGGCTAATCTGGCATACATTTTTAAAAAGCCAATCCCATTTGCTCGCATTCAAAATAGAACGCTAAAACGGCGAGGAAATTAAAAATAGCAAAGGCTCAGAACATCTTGCCAGCTGAAGCTGCAGAATTGGAGAAAGGTGGAAATTGGTGTGCGCCAGCAACGCTTTTTGGAAAAAAAAGCAAAAACTGCATGCCTGGGATCCGTTTCTTCAGGAAACCCAGCCCCCCGTTTTGTAACTTTGCAAATTCCTTGCGGGGTCTGTCAAAATGAGCAGGGATGGCTAACCTTTCCCAGACAATTAAAAACTTCTCACCTGCTCTGAACACAATGCAGTCCTGGTAAGCCGATCGTACATGCAGATTTTCAGGTCGATCGTGGGATTGCACACCCAGACCGGTACGGCCATTGCGACGGCGATGACCCCAATCGGCAACTAAAGGTGAATCCGTGCAAAACTCGGTGTCAACTTGTTGTTAAGTGAATCCGGTTTCCCCACTGACTTCACTCCTCAGAAGGTCGCAAAAAGGGATAACGTGACCTGCGACCATCATAAATACGACTCGGTTGCCCAAACGTCAGGCAGATACGTTAAGCAGATACATTAAGAACAGATCAGTCCAGTGTCTGTTAAGGTTCCAAGTAATACATCCCATTTGATAAGAATTCCGAGCCAGGCATATTCCTCAAAGGACATTTTATTGGGACATATCAAATTGGCACAGAAATGGTGGAAAACCGTCTCTCTTTTTTTCCCCAATATATTTTTATTATTTTTACATTTAAAACAATACAGTACCGCAAAGTCGAAGTGACCATACATTCACATTATATGCAACTAGTCTCAACCATTAACCATTAGCCTACTTAGTACATTGTCTACCCTTCTGTCCAGTCACAATATAAACAATTTGTTCCAGTCTTGTCACTTATACCAGTCATAAAATCTGTTCCAAACATCAAAATATTCTGATTCCCCTTTATTTTTAAGTTCAAGAGGGAGCCTATCTGCTTCTGCACAACACTTTTCTGATGATATCTAGCTCTCATGGTGTATTTTCTTTTTTCCAATATTGTGCATAAGTTATGCGCACCGCAGTTAGTACATGTATAATTAGATAAAGTGTATCTTTCTTAAACCCCTCCGGTATTATACCTAGGAGAAAAATTTCTGGGGGAAACCGTCTCTATGTTCCCGCCAGAACTTAACTGGTTTTATACCCACTTTTAAAGTAAAATTTTAAAAATAAAACAAACTTTGTCACTTGCCCCCAAAGTCACCAGTCCCATGGTCCAATCAGTATGTAGTCCGGTTCCTAGGTGGCTTACATCTTTTCGAATACCTGCATGAACATCCTCGATTCCCAGGGGAAATAACTTTATTTTGGCTACAACATCCCAGCTATCTCTACACCCCATCTTCCTCTGCCCCTTAGCTCTAGGCAGTGTCAGCCCTGAAGCAATGTGAAGAGAAACCTCCTCCCAATGACAATAAAGGCTATACTATAATTAGATGGACGCAGTGGCTTTTAATTGGGTGTAAAACCAGTGGGAACGCAGAACCGGTTTTCCACCATATCAGTGCCAATGTGATATGTCCCAATAAAATGTTCTTTGGGGAATATGCCTGCCTCGGGAGTTCTTATTGAATGGGATATATTACTTGGAACCTTAACAGACACTGGACTGATCTGTTCTTAACGTATTTGCGGCACAGGAGGGGGAGAGAAATTAATCCCACCAAGGGGTGAAATCCAGCAGGTTCCGACAGGTTGTGGAGAACTGGTAGCGGAAATTTGGAGTAATTCGGAGAACCGGCAAATACCACCTCTGGCTGGCCCCAGAGTGGGGAGGGAATGGGGACTTTGCAGTATCCTTCCCCTGGAGTGGGGTGGGAATGGGGATTTTGCAGTATCCTTCCCCTGGAATGGGGAGGGAATGGAGATTTTGCAGTAACCCTCCCCCAGGAGTAGGGAGGCAATATTTTACAATATCCTTCCGCCAGCAGTGGGGAGGAAATGGGGATTTGCAGTATCCTTCCCCAAGAGTGGGGAGGGAATGGAGATTTTACAATATCCTTCCCCCAAGAGTGGGGAGGGAATGGGGATTTTGCAGTATCCTTCCCCTGGAGTGGGGAGGGAATGGAGATTTTGCAGTATCCTTCCCCCAGGAGTAGGGAGGCAATATTTTACAATATCCTTCCGCCAGCAGTGGGGAGGAAATGGGGATTTTGCAGTATCCTTCCCCCAAGAGTGGGGAGGGAATGGAGATTTTACAATATCCTTCCCCCAAGAGTGGGGAGGGAATGGGGATTTTGCAGTATCATTCCCCTGGAGTGGGGAGGGAATGGGGATTTTGGCAGTATCCTTCCCCTGCCACGCTCATCAAGCCATGCCTACAGAACGGGTAGTAAAAAATTGAATTTCACCACTGATCCCATCACTTACTGGTTTGCAATCTGGGTTTTCAAAGATGACCTCAAAATCAGCCTGGACAGTCCCCGGAACCACAGGTGTGAAAATAATCTGGAGTTTGACCGAGCTGAAGGGCCCGATATCGCCCTCGGTTACCTGCAGGTAAGATCAAAGATAGTTTCTGGAAATTAAGTTGCTCTTTTTATTAGTAACTTTCAGTAAGGTCTTCCCGCCCCACCAGATTCTTGAAAGAGATTTTTTTTAAGCGATTTTATTCTAACATTTTCTTATTACGAACTCAAGGGTGGGAAAAATAGAACAACAGAAGAGTTGGAAAGGAACCTTTAGAGGTCTTCTAGTCCAAGCCCTGGCTAGGAGACTTTATACAAGAGGGGGCAACTATGGCTGGCTCAGGAATTCTGGGAGTTGAAGTCGACAAGTTACAAAGTGATATAGTCCCCTAGACCATTCCAGACTGCCCGATCTCTTCTTGAAAACCTCCAGTGTTGGGGCACCCACAGCTTCTGGAGGCAAGTTGTTCCACCGATTAATTGTTCTCAGTGTCAGGAAATCCCTGAGTGGCGCGGTGGCCTAGAGGTGGAGCTCTGGCCTCACAATCAGGAGGCTGTGAGTTCAATCCTAGGTACAGGCAGACATTTCTCTCTCTGGGCACAATGAGAATATTATCTGCTGAACAAAACTCCTCATTGGCGACACGAACAGCATCCGGCCAGTAAACATTCTGATAGCTCCATTCAGTTGCCCAGACTCCACCCCACAAGGGATTAAAAAAGACAACACACACACACACACACACACACACACACACACACACACACACACACACACACGGAGTTGTGTGGTGGCCTAGAGGTGAAGCTCTCGCCTCACAATTAGGAGGCCATGAGTTTGACCCTAGGTAGAGGCAGATATTTCTCTCTCTGGGCACAATGAGAATTTATCTGCTGAATAAAAAAAAAATCTGCACTGGCGACAGGGACGGCTTCCAGCCAGTCAACACTCTCCTCCGTTCAGTTGGCCAGACTCCACCCCGCAAAGGATTATGGGGTCATAAAAAGGAGACGATGATGATGATGACTGTCAGGAAATCTCTCCTTTGTTCTAGGTTGGATGTCTCTTTGATAGTCCACTCTTGTGACTGCCCACTCGGGAATCACACAACCTGGATCCCTCCGCAAACCCCACCTTCAGATCGAACACGTCCTCCATCGCTCTGTTTACCTTGCCCAATTTTAGTTCGCAGAACTCTTCCGGTGGGTCATCCAGGGAGCCGGCATCTGGAGAAAGCGGTGAGATTTCTTCAGCAACGTCCATCTCCGTTGAGGTCTGTGGCTCTTGAAAAAGGAAACGGGGGAGAATAAAGAGACATGATATTCATCCCAGGGCTCTTCCTATCATAACAACCTTGAGATGGAAGGGGGAAGGAGAGAGGGCAGAAAGGGGAAGAGGAAGAGAGGAGTAGGGGAGAGGAAAGGGAAGAAGGAAAGGAGAAGAGGAAGGAAGAAAGGAGAGGAGAGAAAGGAAGAGAGGAGGAGAGGAGAGGCAGAGGAGGGAAGAAAGATAGAGGTGAGAAGAGGAAGATGGAAAATGAGAGAGGGCAGAAAGGGGAAGAGGAAGAGAGTAGTAGGGGAGAGGAAAGGGAAGAAGGAAGGGAAAGGAGAGAGGAAGGAAGAAAGGAGAGGAGGGAGGGAGGGAGAGAAAGGAAGAGATGAGGAGAGGAGAGGCAGAGGAGGGAAGGAAGATAGAGGTGAAATGGAAGAGACAATGAGAGAGGGCAGAAAGAGGAAGAGAGTAGTAGGGGAGAGGAAAGGGAAGAAGGAAGGGAAAGGAGAGAGGAAGGAAGAAAGGAGAGGGTGGAGGGAGGGAGAGAAAGGGAGGAGGAGAGGAGAGGCAGAGGAGGGAAGGAAGATAGAGGTGAGATGGAAGGGAGAAGGAGAAAGGGTAGGAAGGGAAAGAAGAAGAGAGGGATAGGGGGGAGGAAAGGGAAGAAGGAAGGGAAAGGAGAGGAGGAAGGAAGGAAGTAGAGAAGGGAGGGAGGGAGAAAAGAAAGGGGAAAAAGATGGTGTCAAAACAGGTGAGGGATATTAAACAAAGCAACCTAACTGCTATATTATAACCGTGTAAATGGAATGACAAATGTATAAGAATGATGAATGTAAAAAAGAATTATAACTATGTTAATGTATACTTATAATTGTATGTAAAGAACAAAAAATAAAACACTTTTCCTGAAAATGCTGAAGAGGGGGAAGGAGGAAAATTAATTCTTATCTCAGCGTCATTCTGCTGACAAAAATTACCCGTTGCAAAAATAAACTGGTTGTGTGCTTTTGAAAGATGGGGGGTGGGTTTGGAGAGCAAATATTGAGGACAAAATTCAGTGGAACATTGGAATAAAAATCCTGAGAGATTAAAGAAGGTTTGTTTGTGTGTATGTGTGTGTGTGTTCGTGGGGGACAGAGAGGGCTGCAAGGGAACAATCTTAGTTGATTTTTCATGTCTGTGCCTGTGGCCTTTGAGTTTTCAAAAAAAACCACAAATGTGTTGTGGCCCACTGGCGGCCAGGGGAGCTGGTGGCAGATTCGAACAGTGAGGAGGTTGGGGAGGAACATGGGCCAGTCCTGGAGTCTGGGGAAGGCTCTGAGGAGGGCTCTGAGTCTGAGGCAGAGAGGGGGCCAGGGCCTTCTGACAGTTATCAGCCGCCTTCGGAGTCGGAGATCAGTGGGGCAGAAGAACAGTTGGAGCCTGTTCCCAGTTTGCGTATGTAGAGAGTTGCCAGAGGAAGAGAACAGCAAAGGAACAAGGGCCGACTCGGGAGTAAGGCACAGGAGGACGGTGAATGGCCCCTCCCAGAGGAAATAAAAAAGGAGCGAAGGGGAGGGGAGTTTGCAGGAGACAATTAGTTCGCTTCCTTAGTGTGCGGATTTGTTCCTGACTTCTTGCCAAGTAATTGCTGCTACAGCTTGGCGTTTGGAAGATATTAGCCTGGCAAATCTCCATAAAGCCTGATAAAGGTCTGTAATTGTGAAAACTCATGAAAGACTGCCGGGATTTTTGCTGGAGTGCGGTGGAAATCGAGATTTTGCAGTATCCTCCCCCTGCCACACCCACTAACGACACTACACCCACCAAGCCATGCCCACAGAACCGGTAGTAAAAAAATTGGAATTGTACCACTGCCCTGTACCATTTGTGGTGATCACGGTGGTATCGCTACGAAGTTTCTCCAGCGGGGCAACGCTTTGGATAACTTCTTCCGAGTGGGACAGAGACATGGCATCAGCTCCTGCGTTATGGCTGCCTTTTTCCGTGCCGAATAATTCACCGGCCGCAGTGGAGACCTAAATATGGGAAGGACGAGTGGCTTCGTTGAAAACAGTCCATTCCAATTATTTTTCCCCAGATGGAACCTCAAGATTTGAGGCTGTGCACCTCCAGGGCGGATTTCACTTCCCGTTGCGATGACAGGAGATGGTTGCTGGAAGTGAGCATCAGCCAAATGTTTCGCATGGCAGAATGGACATTTTTGGTGGGTCGCCAAAAAAAAAAAAAAAAAAGGACCACATTCCAAAATATCTCCTTACCTTGTTGATGTTTGTCAAGTGATTAGGAAATGGCATGTGGCAAAAACGGAGATGGGGAAAATAATGTAGAATTCTGCTCTATTCTATTCTCTATTCTATTCTATTTTATTCTATATTCTATTCTATTTTGTTGTATTCTCTATTCTATTATCTATTCTCTCTTCTATTCTATTCTATGTTATTCTGTTCTCTATTCTATTCTCCTATTCTATTCTATTCTCTATTCTAGTCTATTCTCTATTCTATTATTCTTTTCTATATTATTCTATTATACAATAATACAATAGCAGAGTTGGAAGGGACCTCGGAGGTCTTCTAGTCCAACCCTCTGCCTAGGCAGGAAACCTATACCGTTTCAGACAAATGGCTATCCAACATCTTCTTAAAGACTTCCAGTGTTGGGGCATTCACAACTTCTGGAGGCAAATTCTGTTCCACTGATTAATTGTTCTCACTGTCAGGAAATTTCTCCTTAGTTCTAAGATGCTTCTCTCCTTGATTAGTTTCCACCCATTGCTTCTTGTTCTGCCCTCAGGTGCCTTGGAGAATAGTTTGACTCCCTCTTCTTTGTGGCAGCCCCTGAGATATTGGAACTCTGCTATCATGTCACCCCTAAATCCTTCTTTTCTTTAGACTAGGATAGATATAAAGATAGAAAGATAGATAGATAGATGATAGATAAGATGGGTGATAGATAGATATAGATAAATAAGATGGATGATAGATATGTTAGATAAGATGAAGATAGATAGATAAATATAGATAGATAGATAGATAGATAGATAGATAGATAGATAGATAGATAGATAGATAGATGATAGATAGATGGATGATAGATAGATGGATACAATGTTAGATAAGATGAAGATAGATAGATAGATAGATAGATAGATAGATAGATAGATAGATAGATAGATAGATAGATAGATAGATGATGGATGGATACATAGATAGGATGGATGATAGATAGATATAATGTGTGTGTGAGAGAGAGAGAGAAAGAGAGAGAGAGAGAGAGAGGGGGGGAAAGAGAGAGAGAGACAGAGAAGAGAGAGGGATATTGGAAGACTGCTATCCTGTCTCCCCTAGTCCTTTTTTTCATTAAACTAGACATACTCAGTTCCTGCAACCATTCTTCATAGGTTTTAGCCTCCAGTCCCCTAATCCTCTTTCTTGCTCTTCTCTGCCCTCTTTCTAGAGTCTCCACATCCTTTCTACATCGTGACGACCTTCTCTATTCTCTATTCTCTCTTCTCTTCTCTTCTATATTCTATTCTATTCTATTCTCTTCTCTATTCTATTTTATTCTCTTCTATTTTATTCTCTTCTCTTATTATTCTATTCTATCATCCTATCTATCTATCTATCTATCTATCTATCTCTATCTATCTATCTATCTATCTATCTATCTATCTATCTATCTATCTATCTATCTATCTATCATCTGTATCTCTATCTCTACTCTATTCAAAATATGAAATTAAAGACAGCTTTATTTAGTTGGAACAAAGTTGCAATGACTAACTCTTTGGAAATAGCTCCCAGGAGGTCCAAAAGGACCTTGAAATTGGTCCTTTTCGGGGTGGGGCGAAGAGGGGAAAAAAGGACTATTAACTGGCTATTTTTAGATTGACTGATGAACAAAAGGAGTTAATGCAGATTTACCGGCTTCTCTGTGGAAGGCATCGGAACTGTGCACGGAGCCTCGGTGTCACCTAATTTTCGGAGCCGGAACCGTGTCCCCAGGGCCCCATCGTTCATCAGGGTGATGGTGCGTGAAATGGTCTCCCCGACCACGTGCATGCCGAAATCTATGAGCTCTTTATCTAGGGACAGCTGAAAAAAAAAAGGAGAAAGCGGACATAATTTGATTTAACGCTACAGGCGCAATCATGTTGGTTCGGTGAAGGAGCACAAGCGTTTCTGCGTCTCTAAGAAAAAAGTCCTCGAGTTATAAGCATTTTGTTAAGCATCGATTACAAGTTCAGCGGCTCTGAGAAAAGGGACTAATAACCAACCAGTCCTCACACTTATGGCATGTGATCAAAACTGGGGCCTTTGGCTACATATATGTCTTTACGCCAGGAGTTGAGAGGGAAAATAGATGGGGAAGAAATGGAGGTAGGGAATGATTTTATTTTCCTGGACTCCACGATGACCACAAATGGGGACTGCAGCCAAGAAATTAAAAGAGGCTTGTTTCTGGGGAGGGAAGCTATATGGCAAATCTAGGCAGCCTACTAGAAAGCAGAGGCATCACCCTGCCAACAAAAGTGCGTCTAGTCAAGGCGATGGTTTTCCCAGTTGCAATGGATGGCTGTGAAGGTTGGAGCATAAGGAAGGCTGAGTGCCAAAGAATGGAGGCCTTTGAACTCTGGTGCTGGAGAAGAAGACTCCTGCATTGAGTCCCTTGGACTGCAAGGCCATCCAACCGGTCAGTCCTAGAGGAGATCAACCCTGACTGCTCTTTAGAAGGCCGGATCCTGAAGAGGAAACTCAAAGACGTTGGCCACCTAATGAGAAGGAAGAAGGACTCCCTGGAGAAGAGCCCAATGCTGGGAACGATGGAGGGCAAAAGAAGGAGGGGACAGCAGAGAAGGAGGGGGCTGGATGGAGTCGCAGCAGAAGTCAGCGTGAGCTTAAATGAATTCCAGTGGATGGCAGAGGACAGGAAGGCCTGGAGGAACGTTGTACATGGGGTCGCGATGGGTCGGACATGACTTCGCAACTAACAACAACAAATGTATTTATGAGGGGTTCGGTGTTCCCATTTGCGACTTTCTTGGGCGACTAGCAAAGTCAATCGGTCAAGCTGGATTTTGCTTAAGGACTGCAGGATTCACTTAACAACTTCAAGGGATCTGCTTAACGACCCTGGTGAAAAAGGTCATCACATCGGGCGCGACTCAAACACTCAAACAATTTTTTTTTAAAAAAAAGGACAGAATCTTAAATGGCAATTTACAGAATGGACCCTCGATTTAGCAACCTGTCAATGCCACAACTCAAAAACTTGGCCACTTGACAACGATCAAAATAATGTACTTTATCAGGGTGGAAAGTAATGTCTACAGATGTGTGTGTGAGATACACAAATACACACACACCATGGGGAAATAGTTAAGGTGCTGGACGTGGAGCAGACAAATTGGTTTGCTGAGTCAAACTCTGCCAGTTGTTCTGCCACAGGCCAGTCTACCTCGCAGGGTTGATGTGGGTTAAAAACTGGGAGAGGGGGGGGTATGGATCTCCCCCTGAGTCCTTGGGGGACAGGTTGGATAAAAATCTAACAAAAGAAATAAAGTAACACTGAGAGATATATAAGCATCAGCCCGATTTCTGTATTCATGTACTCTTTCGCTTGCCTTCATTTAAAAAAAATATATTAAAAAGGCATTTCCTTTCATGCATGAAAAAGGATTTAAACATCTGTGGGTTTACCTAGCATGATGCTTGCCATCCAAATCAAATAATGTAACCTTACATTATTTGTGTCATTTCACAGCAGCCTCCTCTAAATATACAGGGCCAGCTACAGAGTAAATGATTTGTGGATTTATTTCAAGAAAAAAAGTGTGGCGTTTTATTTATTGAAATGCTATTAGACCGCTCTTCATTTGAATTCTCCCAGACCTCTTTCTGTTTCTCCTCTTTTCCTGCTAATATTTTGTTAGAAATTCTGTTTATATTCAGCAGCACACAAAGCAAACAGGGAGTACAGTCACCATGTGCTTTACTGCTCAACTACATAACTGTAACAGGAAACTGTTTAGAGCAAAAAAGCATAGAGTATATATCATAGAGCCAAGCTTGTAAACACTGCCATCTACTGGCTAAATACTACTGTAGTTGTTGCATAAAAATACATTCCAACAATGAATTCCAACATATATATTTTTTCTTTGCTCTTGTATATAGTACACCAAAGCAAGATAGAATTTTCCTTTCTGATCCTAAGGGAAAATCTGGACTTACCACGCACTTCTTGGTTGAACACTTCAGGGGAATGGAAAAGGATCCAGTTTGGGATAAAAAGGTGACTTCTCCTTCAAGATCTTCATTTATCTGAAAGGAAACAAGCAGGTTACCTTAATCAGCCCATTATTCATCTGAAGGGCCTGAGAAATTCATCTCACAAACAGCATATCATTTCTCTTCCTATGTATAGGAGTTATAAGCCTCAAATGAGCCCAACATTTCTGTAGCTCGGCAAGAGAATTGTCAAGTGAGATTTGCCTCATTATATGCCCTTCCTTGCCACAGTTATTCAGTTAATCCCTGCAGTTGTTAAGTTAGCCCCAGAGTTGTTCAGTGAATCTGGCTTTCCCGTTGACTTAAGCTTGTCAGAAGGTTGCAAAATGTGAACTGGCTCAATAGCAGTAACTGCGAGAGGGATCATGGAGTCCTAGAGACACCCACTTAGAATAATAAGTGGAGGTCTTCTAGTCCAACCTCCTACCTAGGCAGGAAACCCTACACCACTTCAGACAAATGGTTATCCAACATCTTCTTTAAAACTTCCAGTGTTGGAGCATTCACAACTTCTGGAGGCAAGTCATTCCACTGGTTAATTGTTCGTACTGTCAGGAAATTCCTCCTTAGTTCTAAGTTGCTTCTCTCCTTGATTAGTTTCCACCCATTGCTTTTTATTCTACCCGCAGTTGCCCTGGATAATAGCTTGACTCTTCCTTCTTTGTGGCAACCCCTGAGATATTGGAAGACTGCTATCATGTCTCCCCTAGTCCTTCTTTTCATTAAACTAGACAAAACCCAGTTCCTGCAACCGTTCTTCATATGTTTTAGTCTCCAGTCCCCTAATCCTCTTTGTTGCTCTTATCTGCACTCTTTCTAGAGTCTCCACATTTTCTACATTGTGGTGACCAAAACTGAATGCTGTATTCCAAGTGTGGCCTTCCCAAAGCCTTATAAAGTGGTATCAACACTTCCTGTGATCTTGATTCTGTCCCTCTGTTGATGCAGCCTAGAACTGTGTTGGCTTTTCTGGCAGCTGCTGCACACAGCTGGCTCCTATTCAAATGGTTGGTTCCTATTTAAATGGTTGTGATGTGATAGCTGTCTTCTGGTACTTGAGGGGAAGTCAGAGATGAGGAAGGTTGATTTATTCTCCAAAGCACCAGAAGGCAGGACAGGAATTAACAGGTGGTAGCTCATGAAAGAGAGATCCAAACCTGAATGAGGAGAAATTTCCTGAGAGTGGGAATTAGTGAATTAGTGAAAGAAAGAAAGAAAGAGAGAGAGAGAGAGAGAGAGAGAGAGATATGCAATCGTCATAAATTACATGCCAATTGCACAGGTATCTGAATCTTTGATCACGCGAGCATGGGGAAGCTGCAATGGTCATTAAGTGTGACAAAGGGTCATACGTCCCAATTTTTCCAATGTTGTTGTAACTTCCATCACTAAACGAATGGCTGTAAGTCAGGGACTACCTGGAACTGGCTGAAATATAGCAGCGAGAAATGCTTCCTCAAACTTAAAATTGGTATTTATAGCACTAACGGGAATCTAGGCTGCCGCCCCTTGAGAGCTGTTATCAAATTGCCCTAGTCCTCAAGAACTAATGAAACCCTTGGCTGAAAAGCAATCACTGGTAGCACATCAACCCGGAGAGAAACCTCTGGGATCTTTTCCACGGTTTGAAATAGAAACGCTGGGGAACAATCCCCTGCCATAGTCCTTTCTGCTAAGAGGCTAAACTTCCGTTTGAAATCATTTTTTCCCCCCAATGGTTAAAACGAAGGTTGGAGCATGTTTTTCTGCTCCTGAAAAACTAGAGTTAAAGAAAGTAAACAGCACTGGACCAAAATGAATAGACTTCTTCTTGGTTGTCTCCTTTTTCCCACCAAGCAGCTTTTTTCTAAAATCTTGATTATAAAGGCCAGGGTGGTAACACAGCAATGGAGATTCGTGGCTTCATCGCCCTGTCAACCAAGCGTGATTCGTCCTTCAATCTTCTCGGCTACTACAAAATCACCCATTTAATCAGGCGGAGTGGACATGTCCCCTGCTGTTCTTACGAAGGTTTCCTGAGAGCATGAAGCAAACTCCTGGTCCCAACAAAAAACCCTTTTATTAATTTACAGTGAATTCTGCTCATTCACAGCTGACAAAGTCTTTCAAAGGAGGATTTACAGTCACAGACCTTATCTGGCTTGGAGAGCTGCCAGCCCGAGATCTGCAGAACTTGGCCAGGAGTCTCGGAGAGTTGAGCAATTAAGCGAACTAATGGTCTCCTGCAAACTCCACTCCCCTTTCGCTCCTCTTTCATTTCCTCTGGGAGGAGCCATTCATCGTCTGGCCTTATTCCCAAGTCGACCATGTTCCTTAGTTATTCCCTTTGTCTGGCAACTCTGCGCATGCGCACACTGGGAACAGGCTCCAGCTGTTCCTCTGCCTCACTGATGTCCAAAGGCAGCTGATAACTGTCAGAGGGCCCTGGCCCCCTCTCTGCCTCCAACGCAGAGCCCTCCTCAGAGCCTTCCCCAGACTCCAGGACTGGCCCATGTTGCTCCCCAACCTCCTCACTGTCCGAATCTGCTGCCAGCTCCGCAGGCCATTGGCGGGCCACGACACTTACCATAGGTTTAAAGGTCACCCCAACTTCGCAAGACATCCCTGAAGACATTGGGCCCGGAGGATCAAAGCTGCGAGGGAAAAGGAAAGAGAGAACTGGATCATGGCAGAATTTCTAATGAAAGGGAAAAAAATCCATCTTTCCCCATAAGACGTATTCGTTGCTGGTTGGACATTCACGGAGTTGAAAACCAATTTTACTTCAGACCAGAAAGACGCTACTCATTCAGTGTGTATGGTGAGGAGTTACAGTGAAGTATCCCCTTCGCTTTTTACTCCCTGCATGATGAAGAATGCCTAGATTTCACAACTATTCCCCAGTACATAACAAAATAACCGAGTTGGAAGGGACCTTGGAGGTCTTCTAGTCGAACCCCCTCCTCAAGCAGGAAAACTTATACCATTTCACACAGGTGCACAGCTGTGCAATCTCTTCTTAAAAACATCCAACTTGCTCCTGGAGGCAAGTTGTTTCACTGGTTAATTGTCCTCACTGTCAGGAGATTTCTCCTTATTTTCAGGTTGCTTCTCTCCTTGATTAGTTTCCACCCATTGCTTCTTGTCCTGCCTTCAGGTGCTTTGGAGAATAGCTTGGCCCTCCTCTTCTTTGTGTCAACCCCTCAAGGCTCCTATCATGTCTCCCCTAGTCCTTTTTTTCATTAAACTAGACATACCCAATCCCTGCAATTGTTCTTTATACGTTTTAGCCTCCAGTCCCCTAATCATCCTCTTGTTCTTCTTACTCTAGCAAAGCAATTACCAATTTCAACATACATTTCTAAGAGTTCTTAACTTATCAAAAAGTTAAAATGTTGGCATATTGACAGTCCCCTTATTATCGTGTTTCCCCAAAAACAAGACAGGGTCTTATTTTCTTTTGACCCCTGAAATAAGTGCTTGGTCTTATTTTCGAGGAGGCCTTATTATTTTTGAGGTGCAGGAGGGGTGAGTGTGGTCACGTCAAGAGCCGAGGTGGCGCAGTGGTTAGAGTGCAGTACTGCAGGCTGCTAGTTCGGCAGTTCGGCGGTTCAAATCTCACCGGCTCAGGCTTGACTCTGCCTTCCAACCTTCCGAGGTGGGTAAAATGAGGACCCGGATTGTTGTTGGGGGCAATATGCTGACTCTGTAAACCGCTTAGAGAGGGCTGAAAGCCCTATGAAGCAGTATATAAGTCTAACTGCTATTGCTATTGCTATTGCTATGGCTGCTGCTCTATTGCAGTATTTTCAGGAAGGGCTTATTTTAGCACATGCGCTCAAAAGCCCGATTGGGCTTATTATCCGGGGTGGTCTTATTTTTTGGGAAACGGGGTATTATTTTACAGAGAGCCTTCTTTCTCCCTCACACGTTTCCAGAATGCCCATGTAGTCATACAACCCACAAATCCTGGTTAAATGGCTAACGCATATCGACTTACAGCACAGTGAAAAAATCTTTCAGATGTTCGCTGACACCATCCAGCTTGCAGTAGTTGATACTATAGAAGGCATTGATCAAAGTCACCTTCTTTTTATAGGTTTTTCCGACGTCAAAGTCCTGGAAATATGTGTTTTTTTAAAAGATGATATTAGCTCTATTTTTATTTTTAGAAAAAAAATGCAACGAAGAGTGTAACGGAACATGATGGTTGGATTGGTGGAACACAACAGAAACTGGAAAGCATTCGATTGGCTAGAATGTACCAGTGGTGGGATTCAAAATCTTTTACTATTGGTTCTGTGGGCGTGTCTTGGTGGGCGTGGCAGGGGAAGGATACTGCAAAATCTCCGTCCCTCCCCACTCCAGGGGAAGGTTACTACAAAATCTCCATTCCCTCCACAGTCCAGGGGAAGAATACTGCAAAATCTGCATTCCCTCCCCACTCCAGGGGAAGGATACTGCAAAATCTCCATTCCCTCCCACTCCAGGGAAAGAATACTGCAAAATCTGCATTCCCTCCCCACTCCAGGGGAAGGATACTGCAAAATCTGCATTCCCTCCCCACTCCAGGGGAAGGATACTGCAAAATCTCCATTCCCTCTCCACTCCAGGGAAAGAATACTGCAAAATCTGCATTCCCTCCCCACTCCAGGGGAAGGATACTGCAAAATCTGCATTCCCTCCCCACTCCAGGGGAAGGATACTGCAAAATCCCCATTCCCTCCCAATCAGCTGGGACTCGGGAGCCAGAGAATAGATGGGGGCGGAGCCAGTCAGAGGTGGTATTTACCGGTTCTCTGAACTACTTAAAATTTCCGCTACCGGTTCTCCAGAACTGGTCAGAACCTGCTGAATTTCACCTCTGGAATGTACATATTTATTGGGTCAGAAGTAAGATGGCAAATCAACTAAGTACTTTTAAATTACTTTCTGATTTTGGCTTTTAAAAATGTTGTTCCAATTAACTAGGCAACAGGCTCTTCATTCACCAGAATCTGGTGTGTTCCGTTTTTTTTTTAATTTAAAAAATATATTATTTTAAAACAATGGCAGCTCTACATCTGAGCATGCTGGCTACAAACTAACTTGCCTTCTTTAATGGAGGAAGGCATTTAAAGGTGATGGATGATAAGGAAGTAGATGGTCTCCAAATGTGTATAAAAAAAAATTACCAGCAATATGCTGACTGGGGAATTGAAGAATTGATCCTGACATACAGAGGGGGCATCCAAATTAGCAAAGACTAAGTTATAGTGTTGGATCAAAGCTCTTAAAAGCGCTCACGTTGTTGTCACACCACAATCATTACATTTTAATTGGGCCAAGAAATGTCATTCCTCTTCTCACAAACTGACCACGTATTCAGTGTAAATCACAGTCTGTGGAATCACAGATTCGTTTCACTAGCTTTGCACAATACACCAAAGCTACCAGCTAATTCGACGGTTTGAGTTTGCACATCCCAGGGTTTGCCCTGCCACCCCATCGGAGTCTGACTCTGAGATGGAAGGCGAACAGCTGACACACAGCGGGAGAATGCCTCCATTGGCTGTGGAGGAAACTGGGGAAGGGCAAAGTCGTGCTGGGTAGAGCAGGCAGAGGTGGGTTCCTATCAGTTCGCACCTATTCGGTAGAACCGGTTCGTCAAATCTACCGAACCGGTTAGAAGAGGTTCCACCAGTGGACCCGGAAAGCAGGCCACGCCTACAGAAGAGGTTCCAAATTGTTTTGAAACCCACCACTGGTCCTTGGATATGATTATTCTACACTATCATGCTCATATTTATAAAACTCAGTGCCTCTGTGGAAGGTAAGGATGACTACTGCTTTTGTGGTGCAATCAGAACATTGCGTGTGTTGAAGTTGTTTTAATGCAAACCAAAGATGCCTTTTAAAAAACAAGTTTACATCCTATTCTTATGCATGCCAGTGCTGTATGTGAGGTCATTTAAGGTGGTTCTGACAAGTGTCGTCGGCACCTTCATATCCGGTCACATGGGCGGCAAGCCACTCCCATCCGGTTACATGGGCGGCAAGCCACTCCCACAAAGGAGACCACACCCACAGAGTAGGTTCGAACAGTTTTTGAAACCCACCACTGAGAGCAGGGGAGAGGTAGAAGAAGGGAGAGGGGAATTCAGATGAAGACCAAGGCACACCAGCTCTGCTTATCCTAGGGAGCACAGGGAAGAACGCAGAAGAGAGCAACGGGGGTTGCGTGGCTTACGAAGAAGGAAGGTTCCCCCGATCCCCTTCACAAGGCACACCTGGGGATGGAGTTTAAAGGAGAGGCAGTTGGGAGGGGTGTTTGTAGGGAACAAACACTGAGTTCTCCTAGTGTAGAGTTGTGGCCTGGATTCCTGGCATTCCCTCCCACCTGATCTTCTGTATGTTTATCTCGTGTTGCTGGAATTATCTTTCGCTCCTGGGACTCCCAATCTTGCCCTGCTGGTGTGACTGATTGCAATCATTCTGCTTACAGCATTTGGGCTACAGGTTTGTGGGAGAGCTTTTGTGCAGGACGGGGAGTGAAAGGGACGCTGGGAGCACAATTGGTGCCAAAAAAGGGACCCATACCAGTTCTCTGGCTGTGTTGCCTTTGCGCCACGCCCTGGGTTATCGCAACCCCAGGCCTAGTCCTGATTGAAACAACCTCACTTTGGCCCGCGGTGTGAACGCTGTTGATCAAGTCATATCTCACCTTGAAATGAATGAGGCTCGGCTTGCTGTAAAAAGGACATCCTTTAAACTCACGCCCGCAAATGCGGTGTTTGCGAATGACTCCGGCATGTAGCTTTTCCAAGTTCCGGGCAAAAATGTCCTTTTCGAGTTTCGACACCCCGAGGGGTTTGGAATCAATTTTGTCATCCAAGATCTGAGAAATAGGCAACGGTGGTTTCAAAAGAGCTTATAAAATAAAGCAGTTTGATAAAAAAAGTGTTTGATTCAGAAGGGACTAGCAGATTTGGGGGGAAATGGTGGCTTTCTCCATTTATTCTCTGTCTTTTTTAATAAAAGAAATTATCTCTTTTCGGCTAAAGTAGGGTGTCAGGGTTCCTTAATTAGGATGCCCTAATTAAATCATGAGCCTTGAGCCAAGTTTCAAAAGAAATCCAGTTGTTTATTAGGAGCGACATGTCGGCACGTATCCAAGTGAAGCCAACTCTGATCCCACGTAATTGACAACCCAATTATGACCCTGTTTCCCCCATCCTCCCAGGGTGTCATAAATCACATTTATGGATCTGTACCTGCAGCGGGTTATATTCCTGGTCCCAGATCCCCACAAATTCGGCCTCCGCGAGAATATTGTCCTCATTTTCCTGTTCGCCTTCGGTTTTGCTTTCGAGGATGTAGTCGCAAGAGGCGTTACAACTTCTGTCATCCAGCGAGGGGGAAACAGAAGGGCTGCGCCAAGGTTTCTGCCACAGGAGAGAGGGGGGAGAGGGGGAGGGAGAGAGAGAGAGACGCTCATGATCGGTGAAAACGTCAAATGGTGATTTTAGCCAGGTGAATTAAATCACAAAAAATATTGGAAGAATTAGGAGAAAAAAGCACATCCAATTCATCATAAAACTCCCAGAAACTCCAATTAATTTGAAACAGACTCATCACTACTTCCAAATAAATGGCTTTCTTGCCAAGAACATCCGTGAAGACAAACCAAGATGGCATTGAATCATTATGTCTTGGCCAGGGGACAGACATCTGTGGCTCTGGAGCCGCATGTGGCTCTTTAATCCCTCTGCTGCACTCCCTGTTGCCGGTCGGCTCCACAATTGATAGGGTTTTCAGTTAGGACAAGTAGAGGAAGAAGGATGCCGCGCTAGGAGGAGACTCTATGGTAGGGTGGGAACCGGACTTCCAGCTGTCTTCAGAATTGAATGGGGGGGGGGGGGGCTTCCAGTTAGGACATTTGTGGCTCTTTGCGTGTTTAAGGTTGTCTGGTCTTGGCTTATGGACCAGTACACTTCATCTTTACTGCAAACCAAGAAAGGTCCACATGGATTCGTCCTATTTAAATCTATTTAAATCTACTATTTATGAAAAAAGGGGGGGGGATTAAGATATACAACTCTGCATTTCCTGTCCAGGCTGATGTCTGCAATGATGAAATCCCACATTGACAAATCAGGAGAGTTTCCATTCTGGGCCATTTCATAGAACCTTTACAAGATGCTAATTGAAGGAAGGGAGGATGTAGAAGGATTTTGATTTGATCCCAACAGTCCTATCAACAATAAGAAGCCCTCCTGCTTCCTCTCACCGGTGTGACGGGCACCACCTTATCGCTGCACGTTTCCTCAATGTAACGCCACGTTTTCAAGCGCCACTTAACGGCGTCGGAGAGTTTGTCCGGGCCTTTCGATTTCCGGGGGCGAGACTGCGCTTTTATTCTCTCCGCCTGGGCTTCTTCTCTCAAAATCCGAGCGACGATTTCGATTTTCCTTGTCTTCTGCTGGTCCAGAAACTCCCTGTGGGCGACGCAACGGCAGACAATGGAGACAAACTGGGAACAGACCCCAGGGAAACAAGAGGAAACAAACCGCTGACCTAAGAGCCCAAGTGGAATAATCCTTTTATTTAAGTATTTAATATTTAATAAATTTATAGGCTGCCCAATCCCGAAGGATTTATCCTTTTTAAAAACATACTAGCCGATAATCCAGTGTTGTCCGAGTATTTAGTTATAGGGGGAAAATGTCCGGACCAAACATAATTTCTAATGTTGGATTTTCCCCCTTGTGGAGTACTGTGAAGCCGTTACTATGGCAAATCCACTATGCTGTACAGTAGAAGCCATTTTACGGAAGTACCGTAGAAGCCATTTTAAGGCACAGCAGGCTGTATCTTAACAGAACACACACACCGAGGGGTTTTAGGAATGTCTTACCCCTCCACAGTATTTGTTTCCAGAGAGTAAGTCATCTGTATACCAAGTTTGTTTGAAGAGGAGGAGGAGGAGGAGGAGGAGGAGGAGGAGGAGGAGGAGGAGGAGGAGGAGGAGGAGGAGAAGGAGGGAAACTGTGTCCTTTATTTTGTGACCTGCATTCTTATTGCATTTGCAAATATCCTTCCTTGAAAGGGACTGTTGAGGTTGCTAACAAAAGAACTCGGATAGCTGGTGGCTACTAGCTGCAAAAATTCAGGTCTCCTCCCACCTGTTGACAAAATTTAACTAAGGAAGAAGAATTTCCATGCTTTTAACAAGAAATGACCAGCTATCAGGAAGGAAGAGGTCAGATGGAGAGGGGTTAATAATTCTATTTTGTAGATCTACTCCATTAACATTGAGGTTACTTCTAGCCAACATTTTCTGAAATGTGGAAAATACCTTAAAAATAACATTACAGAAAGGAAAAAATATATATATCTATGTGCGCACATAGTACTTTTAAAACGATACAGCTATTTAAAACAAAAAAGAATCGTTTCAAGCAGAAAATTGCCCTGAAATGTTAGAGGAAGATTAAATTCTTAATTAATTAATGGCAAGGAGTTGTAGTCCAAATGCCTTTTTTAAAAACTTTTCCTCCCCCCCCCCCCCGCCTTTTGCAATGGGTTTCACCCATGGAGGACTTAGAAGGAAATAACAATAAGGCTGTTAATTTACAGCACGCTTCCCAACGCTCCCGCCCCCCCCCACCTCCATCAACATGGTATTTCACCGAAAATTAGCTGCTCACTTTTTCCGCTTTTCAAACTCGATTTGTCGCTTCTGGCAAAAAAATTCCCGGGTCACGTTGTGTCCTTCAGCCTGAATGGCTTCCTTGATTTTCTGATCTTGCTCTTGAGCATCAAGTCCAATCAATTTGCCCAGGACTTGACGAGTTCGGAGATTTTCCTAGACAAGAGTATTAAAAATTATATATATATATATATATATGTATGGATGGTGTGTGTGTGTGTATGTATGTATGTATGTGTATATGTGTGTGTGTATATATATATATATATATATATATATATATATATATATGTATATATATATACACACACACACACACACACATATATATATATAGTATTTGTATTTGTATATATATATATTGTATTTGTATATATATATGTTGTATTTGTGCTGATAAATAAATAAAGGGAGACTAGTATAGATCTATTTCAAGCTATTTAGCTCTCTTCAGCTAGCCATACTCTTACTGGGATTCGAACCTGGGCTGTATTACATATTAGGCAGATGTGTTAACCACTAAGCCACAAGGTTCTCCTCCTTTATCAGCTGAGCCAGGGAAATAGGTATGTATTTAGTGTCTGGATGGTCTCTTGTGACGAGCCGATAGACAGAGAAAGGAAGCAGTAAGCTTCCTCCCATATTTGGGCATACCAGGGGTTGTGACACTAAATACATATACATTCATACATACATACATACATACATACATACATACATACATACATACATATTATTAAACCTTCGCTTTGGGGTTTGCAGGAAAGCATTTCACGAGAGCAGAACTCATCCCACGCCCAGATTTCAATTGCTTTCAAAAGTTACATGTTGACTTACAATCACAACGGAGCCCAATTTATCTTGCCAAGCAAAATATGTTCTATCAATTCTATTCAAACTAGCTGATAACCTGGTGTTCCCCAGGTATTTATTTGCCCAAGTATACATTTGTCCTCAAAAATAACTCTGGACCAAGTGTTATTTCTAATGTTGGATTTTCTCCCTTATCAGAGGGAGCCCCTTGTGGAGTACTGTGAAGCCGTTACCATGACAACTCTACTGCACTGTACAGTAGAAGCCATTTCAAGGCACAACAGGCTGTATCTTAACAGAGCACCACCACCCCCAAGGGATGTTAGGGGTGTCTTACCCCCACAGTATTTGTTTCCAGAGACTAAGTCATCTGTATACCAAGTTTGGTTGAAATTGCTCAAGGCGTTCCAGAGTTATGCTGGAATATACATACATATACACACACACACAGCCATTTTTATATGGATAGATTCATAACATGGTTTGATTGATCTGGAAACTGGTTCAGAAACTGTGATTTAGTCAGGAAAGCTGAGTTAAAATCATGGCTTGATCTAAGACTGAAGCCTCCTTACAATAAGACTTCGATTGTTTGATTTCATTCCGAACATTGTTGGCCAACGTGTTCCATTTTTCCCCACAAAACGGCAGTTGTGAACTACAGTATAGCTAGCGGTGTTGTGTTACCGATACAAATTTTCCCATCCCTTTACAAACTCCTTCTTTACAGGTTTAAAGAAAAAAGGAAGGAAAAAAAAGAGGCTGGGATAGGATTCTTCCCACACCCCACTGGAGTTTAATTAATTGAAACCGGAAGGCCCAATTTTGAAAGCTTTATGGTAAAAAGCATTAAAGGCACATTCTTCTTCTCAAGCAGCTAGCCCTCACCCGGTTTGAACTGATGCTATTTTTCAGGGACAACACTGTTTCCATCCTTTTCTGCAAGTGTTCCTGGTGCTTTACTTCCTCCACCGATTCCTTCTCACGAATCCTGTTGGAAAAAGTACAGAGTCAATCCTGATCCATTTTGGCGAAGGGGCTGGTGCAAAACTAGCCATCTTGACTGATGTCTATCAAAGGGTAGTAGGGCTTAGCATGCCAGGGGAGAGGCAGAGATGGGCCCAGGGTTGTCCAACAATTATCAGCTGGCTACGGAGTCAGACATCAGTGAGGCAGAAGAACAGCTGGAGCCTGTTCCCGAAGTGTGCGTGCACAGAGCTGCCAGGAGAAGGGAACAGCTAAGGAACAAGGGCCGACTCGGGAGTAAAGCCATAGGTGGACGGTGAATGGCCCCTCCCAGAGGGAATAGAGAGGAGCTTGGAGTTTGCAGGAGACAATTAGTTCGCTTCCTTAGTGTGCAGATTTGTTCCTGACTTCTTGCCAAGGAATTGCTGCTACAGCGTGGAGTTTGGAAGATATCGGCCTGGCAGCTCTCCAAGCCTGATAAGGTCTGCAGTTGTAAATTCACCCTTCAAAGACTGGTTTGCTGGGACTTTGCTGGATGTGAATGAGAGGAATTCACATGAGCTTCATAAAAAGGGGTTTTGTCGGGACAAGGAGTCTGCTTTGTGATTTGGGGAAGCCTAGGTCCAATGTCTAGTGGCCTAATGAAGAGAAGGATTAGGGGAGATACAATACAATACAATAGCAGAGTTGGAAGGGACCTTGGAGGTCTTCTAGTCCAACCCCCTGCCTAGGCAGGAAACCCTATGCCGTTTCAGAAAAATGGCTATCCAACATCTTCTTAAAGACTTCCAGTGTTGGGGCATTTACAACTTCTGAAGGCAAGCTGTTCCATTATTAATTGTTCTCACTGTCAGGAAATTTCTCCTCAGAAATTGCTTCTCTCCTTGATTAGTTTCCACCCATTGCTTCTTGTTCTGCCTTCACGTACTTTGGAGAATAGCTTGACTCCCTCTTCTTTGTGGCAACCCCTGAGATATCGGAAGACTGCTATCATGTCTCCCCTGGTCCTTCTTTTTATTCAACTAGACATACCCAGTTCCTGCAACCGTTCCTTGTATTTTTTAGTCTCCAGTCCCCTAATCATCTTTGTTGCTCTTCTCTGCACTCTTTTCTAGAGTCTCCACATCTTTTCTACATCGCGGCAACCAAAACTGAATGCAGTATTCCAAGTGTGGCCTTCCCAAGGCCTTGTAAAGTGGCATCAACACTTCACGTGATCTTGATTCTCTCCCTCTGTTAATGCAGCCAAGAACTGTGTTGGCTTTTTTGGCAGCTGCTGCACATGGCTGGCTCCTATTTAAATGGTTGTGATGTGATAGCTGTCTTCCGGTACTTGAGGGGAAGTCACAGAGATGAGGAAGGTTGATTTATTCTCCAAAGCACCAGAAGGCAGGACAGGAATTAACAGGTGGAAGCTCATGAAAGACAGATCCAAACCTGGAACTAAGGAGAAATTTCCCGAGAGTGAGAATTAGTGAATTAATCAACGGAACAGCTTGCCTCTCAGAGTTGTGGGTTCTCCATCGTTGGGAGGTTTTCAAGAAAAGATCGGACATCCGTTTGTCCAGGATGGTACAAGGACTCCTGCCTTGGGTGGGAGATAGTGCCAAAAGACCTGCCTTCCAGCCCGATGACTCTCCGTCCCAAAGGGGCTTTTTCAGGAGCCAACTGGACTTTCTGGGTTTTTGTCCTTTGAAGGCATTTCGCTTCTCATCCAAGAAGCTTCTTCGGCTCTTGAGGAATGGAAGAGCTGAAGAAAATGCTATGAGAGCGGAAGAAGATTGAGAAGAAAAAAAATCAAAAGAAAAAAACAAGGAAGTCCAGTTGTCTCCTGAAAAAAAAAGCACCTTTAGAGACAATCTTGACCTGGATGATGGAGAATCGTTATAGTCCTATGACTTTATTCAGGAGCTGAAACACAGTAGCATCGCTGTTCTGACCCCCCCTCGTCCCACACCAACAAACACTCCGAGCCAGAGATAAGTTACGGCATTTAATTAACAGATAGACAGGTCCTTGGCAGCAAACCGGCACAGAGAAACTTGGGCAGCAATAAACACAGATAAGGCTTGGCAGCAATCCAGCCTGCCCAGCTCACACTAATGTCCTCCGACATTCAATCCTGCGTTGACTTCTGTAAAGCGGGCCGTGTGCACAAGGAGTCTTTTTATAGTCTGGAGAGGAGCCTAATGACCACCAGCTGAGTGCAATTACCTCCTGTAACTGCGCAACTGTTCCTGACGCCTAGTAGCTCTGCGATGGCGTGCATCCAGGAACAACTCACTATTGACATCTGGCTCACTCTCCCTTGTCTCCTCCCCACTGGTCCAAGGCTCAGGTGCCTCCTGGTGGCCAACCAGCCTCTCTGCGCCCTGCTCGGAGTCAGAACCCTGTCCAGGGTCCTCCACATCCTCCAGAGCCGACTCATCGGGCCCCTCACTGTCGGAGTCTGGTGGCAGCTCCAACGGCTCCTGCTGGGCCACAACACATCGCTACTCATCGTCTCGAGGAATTGCCATGGTCATCTTTTGAAGTCGTTTGACATTGGTCAATGGGGAAGTCAGATTCACTTGACAGCCATGTTACTAATTTCACAACTGCAGTGGTTGGCTTAACACAAGGGACGGCAACCTTAAACACTCAAAGAGCCACAAAGGTCCTAACCGGAAACCGACGGGAAGTCCATTTCCCACCCCACCATAGAGTCTCCTCCTAGTGCGGCGTCCTTTTTCCTTTACCTGTCCTGACCGAAAGTCCTATCAATTGTGGAGCCGAATGGCAACAGGGAGCTGCAGGAGAGGGAAGAAAGAGCCACATGCGCTCCAGAGCCGCCAAATTTCCGACCCCTGGCTTAACAACTGAGGCAAGATAGTTCTATAAAGTTGTTTATGTATAAAATGGGGGCAAAACCCACTTCCCAAATGTCTCGCTTAGCCACATAAATTTTGGGCTCTCTGGTGGGTATAAGTCGAGGACTACCCACCCTACTTTATGGCTTTGAACTACTTTTGTGGCTCTGAAGTACTGTATGTTTTGCAGCTGAAGATATCTGGAGCCACAAGGTTGGAGAAGGAAAACCCAAAAAGTTAACGGATCAGACCTCTTGCATTCTTTCGAAGGAGAAACAGAGAGGAGAAAAGGTAAACAACATACTTTCCTAAACTTTCTTTCAGAAACCGGACAGCCCTTGCGTGGTTCCTCTGAGAATCTTCCAGCACTGTGGTCAGATTGTCTTCATAAGCCTGGCTCGCTTCCTGGATTTTTCTACAGAGAGAGAGAGAAAAAAAATGCAGGATTTTTTTTCAAAGGGGACTGCGAAATCCTAATGTGTAATAGACAGAAAAGGTCTTTCATCAGTCATCCTTTAGGTTTTAGGGTTTAGGGTTTAGGGTTTAGAGTTTAGGTTTAATTTTTTTAAGTTTTAAGTTTTAAGTTAAATTTTAAGTTTTAAGTTTTAAGTAAGTTTTAAGTTTTAAGTTTTAAGTTTTAAGTTTTAAGTTTTAAGTTTTAAGTTTTAAGTTTTAAGTTTTAAGTTTTAAGTTTTAAGTTTTAAGTTTTAAGTTTTAAGTTTTAAGTTTTAAGTTTAAGTTTTAAGTTTTAAGTTTTAAGTTTTAAGTTTTAAGTTTTAAGTTTTAAGTTTTAAGTTTTAAGTTTTAAGTTTTAAGTTTTAAGTTTTAAGTTTTAAGTTTTAAGTTTAGTTTATAGTTTAGTTTAGTTTTAGTTTTAGCTTTAGCTTATTTTTAGTTTAGTTTAGTTTAGTTTTTCTTTTAGCTTAGCTTTAGTTTTAGTAGCTTTATCTTAGTTTTAGTTTAGGTTTAGGTTTAGGTTTAGTTTTAGTTTTGTTTTAGCTTAGCTTTAGCTTAGCTTTAGCTTAGTTTTAGTTTAGTTTAGTTTAAAATTTAGTTTTAGTTTAGCTTTAGCTTAGTTTTAGCTTAGTTTTAATTTAGTTTATTGTCATTGCACTGCTACAACAAAATTAAATGCCCTCTTCAGCGTACATTATAACTATAAAAATAAAAACACAAAACACCCATCCTTCACATTCTATGCAATTGAATCGAAAACCCCTGGTGTTGCATTCATATTGCATATATACAGTAGAATTCAATAGGGTTACTGCCCTGGGGTAGGAGCTGTTTTCCTTCTTACTCTTATCTCCCACTACTTTCCCTTGGCTGTTAGTAGTTCAGGTTCTCGTAGAGAGCTGAAGCTGACAATACATCTGTCAAAACCCGCGAAGCTTTCCTGACCTGCTCCCAAGTTGCCCTAGGCAGGAGGGGTGGGAAACCAAGGAATTCACGCCTCAGTCAAAACAAGACGCAGCCTAGCCGGATCTCCACGGACACCCGCAACGGCCGGAGGGAGTGACTTCTACGACCCGCGAAATGGCTTAATTGGGGACTGACGACACACGCCTAGTAAACAACTGGGTTTTTTCTTGCTTAAATGGCTAATTTTATAAGGGGATTGGTCGGACCGCTGAAAAAATCTTTATAATATCCATTGGAACTGGTTGGACCTCCTGATTTTCCCGGTGCCTTTAACATGAGCTGTAGTGGGAATTCCGAGGCTTCCTTGGGAGGGGGTTGAAAGCCAGCCTACCTTTCGTTGCTCTGCCACTTTTGGCTCAAGAGCTGGGCCAAGTCGTTCTGTTTCTGGAGCCTCTCCTCAGCCTGGTCTTGCCGCTGCTGATCCAGCTCTGCCTCGTCCACTTTGAGCTGCTTGCGGAGTTTGGCGAAGTTCCCTTGCTCTATTTCAATCTTCCACATTTCGAACCTTTGGCAAAGGGAGGATTTAGTGAGTATCGAACCGGTTTTTGGGGGCCTCCACCCGTCCACGTTACGCTTGGGAGCAGCCTCTCCTGGCGCCAGAGCCCTCACCTTCCCCTCCCTTAGTGACAGAAACGGCTGTGCTTCACCTGGAGTTAATCAGACTTTAACTGATCTCAAAACAAGGGAAGCCAAGTTGCACCGGGTTAGGACTCGGATGGAAGACCACAAGGAAATCCCAACCAGGTTGAGAAACATCAAGGCATTTCCAGTGCAACCAGCTAGGGTTGTGCTGTTGGGATAGGTAATGGACGTAGGCTATGGAGATAGGAGTTGAAGTCCACCCTAATCCAGGATGGCTTCAAGCCGGTTGCTTCCTCTTACGCTAATTTCCCTTACGAGGTTTCATTAGGCGAGGAAAAAGGGGAAGGGATACTAAAGTGACAGCTTGAATTCATAAAGAAAACTCAGCAATTGTTGTGGCCTGCCAGCAGGCACAGAGCTGGCAGCAGATTCAGAGAGTGAGGAGGTTGGGGAGGAACATGGGCCAGTCCTGGAGTCTGGGGAAGGCTCTGCGTTGGAAGCAGAGAGAGGAACAGGGCCCTATGCCAGTTATCAGCTGCCTTCAGAGTCAGACATCAGTGAGGCAGAAGAACAGCTGGAGCCTGTTCCCAGTGGGCGCATGCAGAGAGCTGCCAGATGAAGGGAACAGCTAAGGAACAAGGGTCGACTTGGGAGTAAGGCCACAGGTGGACGGTGAATGGCCCCTCCCAGAGGAAATAAAAGAGGAGCGAAAGGGGAGTGGAGTTTGCAGGGGACAATTAGTTCCCTTCATTGGTTCGTGACTCTCTGAGACTCCTGGCCAAGTTCTGCAGATATCGGCCTGGCAGCTCTCCAAGCCAGATAAGGTCTGTGATTATAAATCTTCCCTCGAAAGACTTTGCTGGATGTGAAGGAGCAGAATTCACAGTCAATTCATAAAAGGGGGTTTTGTCGAGACCGGGAGTTTGCTTCATGCGAACTCAGAATAGCCCGATTCACTTAACAACCTCCCTTATGAGGTTTCATTGGGGGAGGAGGAAGGGGAAGGGGATACTAAAGGGACAGCTTGAATTCCTACAGAAAACACAGCAGTATAGGAATATGGAGGCATTTCACTTGGGCAGGACTGTTTAAAGAGTTAGGAAGATGGGGGGAGATGGGATGAAAAGCTTCCTTGCCAAAGCCCAAACTTTTCTAACGGAGCTTGGAAAACGCGGAACGCGTTTTGCATATTTATAGATCCATTCCCCTTCACCCTACGAAGCATTCATATTTTAGAGAGTGTTCCCCTCCCCACTCCCAGAGTCAGGCCAAGCCGCTAAATTGCATTAAGAGGAAAGCACAAGGATTGGTTGGCCCAATCTGTGCCCCCCCCTCCCCGCCCCCCCCTCTCCTTTCACTTACACGCTTTCATTTAGGGCTGCCGTGATTTTGGACTCCAGTCCCTTTTCGTTTCCCAGTTCGGTGCACAAGCGCCGATGCAGTGCCTGTAGGCGATTCACGGCCGCGCTGAGCCATTAAAAGGAGGAGGGGAGGAGGGGAGAAAAGAAAGAAAGAAAGGGGAAGAAAATGGGAAAGAGTGAATTGTTTAAAAACCAGCACGTAACAAACAATTCTGCAGCCCGGAGGGGGTTCAAGGCTGCTGTTCTTCTGAACCTTCGGAGGTTTATAGTAATGGAATGTTTTTCAATTCTACTCTAAAAAGCATCCTTCTCGGTCTCTTTCGAAAGCTTTACACCAACTGACAGGCAGAACTTCGAATAAGAGATTCTTTATTTGGTGCCCCCTGCAGACATCAGAGCCTGCATTTAAAATAATAATTACGGCAGCCCCTGGCGTGACCCAACTGCAAAGAATGTAGGTTCAGATAACAGAGTTGGAAGGGACCTTGTAGGTCATCTAGTCCAACCCCCCCCCCCACTCAAGCAGGAGACCTACAACATTTCTGACAAAGGGCCGTCCAGTCTCTTCTTGAAAGCATCCAGCAATGGAGGCAGAGACGGGACCGAGGCCGTCTGGTGGTTCTCAGCTGCCTTCGGAGCTAGACAGCAGTGAGGCAGAGGAACAGCTGGAGCCTGTTCCCGGTGTGCACATGCGCAGAGCTGCCAGAAGAAAAGAGCGGCTCAGAAATCAGGATCGACTTGGGAGTAGAGCCACGGTGAATGGCCCCTCCCATAGGGAATAAAAGAGGAGCGAAAGGGGAGGGGGCTTTTGCAGGAAACAATTTGTTCGGCTGTTAGATTCGTTTCAGGAGTGTGAAGATCTGTCCCTGAATCTCAGAGACTCTGTGCCCAGCCTTTCCTTGCACAGCACCTCATTTGGAAAATATTTATATGGCAGCTTTCCAAGCTAGATAACGTCTGTGGTCCTAAATACTCCTTTGAAAGACTGTTTGCCAGGCCTCGGCTGAATGAGAGGATGAGAGGAACTCACACTCGATTAATAAAAGGGGTTTTGTCGGGGGCCCAGGAGTCTGCCTCGTGCTTTTTGGGGAAGCCTCGATCAGAACACACATTTGACAACTTCAAGAAAAAGAAAAAAAACACACGGGAAATTCAAGACTCCCTGTGCTTTGATGGCGGCCCCTTAAATAAAGTCCTTAAACCCAATTTAATCCTAATGCTTTGTAACACGATAGAAACTGGATGATAATGGGAAAACATCACAGAGGAAAGAACCCACCTGTTCTTGGATGCCACCTTTGCCAAATGCCAGGCCTCTAGCTGCAAAAGGTTGGGTGTGGGGGAACGAAGGCATCTTCCTTGTGAGAGGACCAGATTTATTCTGGTTTATTCAAACAGAATGCAACTTTTATCCAATCCTGCCTCTAATTGTTTCTTTTCAATTTAAGCATTTGCAGGGGGCCACCTTCGCCCATTCGGGTTTTTTTTGTTTTGTTTTTTTTTTTTGCTCTCAGGCACATAATGAGGCTTTTTAATTCTGCTCATCGGGATGGTTTTTTGAGGGTTTTTTTTTTTAGGTGAGGGGCAGTCGGCACACAATGCGTTCCGCCTTGGCGCAATTATATTAACTCAATTCATGGCAAGAAGCAACAAGGCTGGATGCGAATGGAGTTGATCTGCGGCGTGCAAACTCCCTTTCCCCCCCGCCTTCCTGGCAGCTTTTAATTCAAGCAAAGTGAAGGAGCGGAACCAGCACCACAATTGCGTGCCGTCTCCCAAACCTGGTGTCAGCATTGTGTTGTATTTGCACACTTTTCAAACACTGGGAGACAACGGAAAAGAGAGGGGGGGGGGAGAGAAAGAGAGGGAGGGAGGGAAAGAATAGAATAGTTGGAAGGGACCTTGGAGGTCTTCTAGTCCAACCCCCTGCCTAGGCAGAAAACCCTCTATTTTTTCAGACAAATGGCTATCCAACCTCTTCTTAAAAACGTCCAGTGTTGGAGCATTCACAACTTCTGGAGGCAAGTTGTTCCACTGGTTAATTGTTCTCCCTGTCAAGAAAATTCCTCTTTAATTCCAGGTTGCTTCTCTCCTTGATTAGTTTCCACCCATTGCTTTTTGTTCTGCCTTCAGGTGCCTTGGAGAATAGCTTGACCCCTCTTCTTTGGGGCAGCCCCTGAGATATGGGAAGACTGCTGTCATGTCTCCCCTAGTCCTTCTTTTCATTCAACTAGACAATTCTCATGACTTGCGTCCAGAAATTGTGAATGCTCCAACACTGGAAGTTTTTAAGAAGATGTTGGGTTGGACTAGAAGACCTCCAAGATCTCTTCCAACTCTGTTATTCTATTCTATTCTATTCTATTCTATTCTATTCCATTCTACTCTATTCTACTCTATTCTACTCTACTCTACTCTACTTTATCTTCAGATAGATTTTTACTCCAAAAGCATTTTATTAAAATAAATTTGGTTAAAAAAAAATCCAATTTAAGTGAAAATAAATCCGATGTAAATTTTTAAAAATCCATTTTTTAAATTAAAAAAAAACACTATAGATTTTTATTTATCCACCCTGCCTTCAAGGTCCCTTTCAGCTCTTTTGATTTCTTGGCTGATCCAGGTGCAAGAACTTTGCACCTCAAGAACATTTTAGCCAACGTTTTGATTTAAAGAGTGGGGAAAGGAATGAGGAATTTATTTGTGATGAAACTGAATGAACAGTGACGGGGGGGGGGGAGGGAGGGAGGGAGGGGAAAACATTGTTTGTCCCCAGTGCTGGTTTTAAGTCTCCTTAGGTGGATTCTTGCCTCTGAGGTCGCAGCGAAGAAAAGCGAGCTGTTTGAAAGAAATGGCACGGACATACATTCGCTGAACAAAAGCCCATTTTCACGCACTAATAACTTGTGGGGACAGATAAAAGATGACATCAGAAATAGACTTTTTTTTTGCACGCACCTGGCAAAAGGTTAACTCCTCCTATAGCCGGCTGCGATCTCTGGAGATGACTCTGTTTTATTTATCAAAGACCTTTATCGCTAATTCATTACATACCTTTACACAGAAGAAATGAAAGAGGGGGCAGATAGGGATTTTGCAATAGCAATACCACTTAAGACTTATGTACCGCTTCATAGTACTTTTACAGTCCTCTCTAAGCTGTTTACAGAGTCAGCCTCTTGGCCCCCAACAATTTTATCATTTTACCATTTGGTCCTCATTTTACCCACCTTGGAAGGACGGAAGGCTGAGTCAACCTTGAGCCAGTGGGTCAGGATTGAACTACTGGCAGTGGGCAGAGTTAGCCTGCAATACTGCATTCTAAGCACTAGGAAGGAAGGAAGGAAGGAAGGAAGGAAGGAAGGAAGAATGGAGGGAGGGAGGGAAGGAAGGAAGGAAGGAAGGTAGCAATAGCCCTTAGGCTTATATACTGCTTCACAGCCCTCTCTAAGCGGTTTACAGAGTCAGCTTCTTGCCCCCAACAATCTGGGTCCTCATTTTACCCACCTCGGAAGGACAGAAGGCTGAGTCAACCTTGAGCCTGATGAGATTCGAACTGCCAAATTGCAGGCAGCTGTCAGCCAGAAGAAGTAGCCTGCAGTACTGCACTCTGACCACTGTGCTGCCTCAGCTCTAATTTCTCAGCCACCAAACGGAGCCGAATTCAGTCAATTTTATAACCCCCGTGGAAACACCTGGAGGAGAAACTGCTGGTAAAGTGGGCGAGCAACCTACATGTTCCCATTCTCCTTTTCCTTCTCAATTTCTTCCTCCACGTCCTTCTGCTGGTCGGAGAGCATGTCCAGTCGGTCATGGCAAGTCGCCAACTCTTCCCTGGAAACAAGAGGGGAGCAGGATTCAGCCAGAGCGGTTGGCGCAGTCTGTTTCTTCTTGGGACGCCTGTGGCACTACTCGCCCTCCCATGCCGATAATATGCCGCGCATAGATCAAAAAGAAAAACTAGCCCAAAAAAGTGCTACACAAGGGGGGATAACTCATTGTCAACTCGCAAAGCACTGCCATGTCTGTTATTGAGTTGCAATGATGGGCAGAAGGGGGAGAATACATTCCGTGCATACCTTCGCCTAGGGTCGGATGTCAGGTTAACCCAGCAGGATTGTGAGGCGTGGAATTCTACAGCTTGCTGGAGCACCTTGTTGGGTAATGTGATTTATGACACAGACTGAGGGGAGGGGGGGTGGGAGTGAAACAGGGGCAAAGTTCTGCCATAACTTAACGTGAGGTCAGATCTGACTTGGCTTAAGTAATTGCTGAAATGCTGCTCCTAACAAATAACTGGATTTCTTTTGAAACTTGGCTTGGGGCTCACAAATTAATTAGGGCAGTGACGGCGAAACCTTTTTGGCACTGAGCGCTAGAAAAGGTTGCACCGAAATGTTGCACACACATGTCGCAGCCACGTTCCGGAAAAGCCAAACTTCCGGGTTCTAGCGCGCATGCACGCCCAACAATCAGCTGGCCGGTATGCATGCACAGGCCGGTTTTCGGCACTGCCGCGGGGAAAAAACTGACCTTGTTTTTTGAATGAACAGCTCTTTCTCTTTGGTGAGACTGTCGAGTTGGTTCAGGTTTCGTCGTAAGTTGAGCACACGAACTCGGTCTGCGTAGGTCATGGTCCGTCCTCGGGTCGGCACCGGGAATCCTTCCGAACTTTTCCTATTGGTTAGAAAAGTATGCTATCGACAGCAAGGAACAGCCTGAGATGGATAAGTGACAGTCTATAAATTGAATAACTACATTTGCCCCAGTTTACAACCTTCCTTGCCACCGTTGTTAAGTTGAAACTCCACAGGTGTTAAGTTAGTGACACGGTCGTTAAGCGCATCAAATGGCCACTAAACAGACTGTTGTACTAAGGAAGAGTTGCTCCGCTGTTAGGACTAGCAGCAACAATTGAGACAACCACAAGAGGGCAGAAAACATTAGATCTATTTATTATTAATACTCTATCCTGCCATCTAGTGGTCATCTGCATTTTTACTCCCAGTTCCCCCCTTTGCTGCATTATACTGACTGTTCTAAGCTGGAACTTGAAACCACAATTAGTTTGATTCACCCTCGCCTTATCTACCTCAATGGCCATGAGTCCCTTTTTTTCAGTGCAGCTGTAACTTTGAACCCTGTTGTAAGTCGAGGACTACCTGTTACAGACTCACTTGCTAATATCCGTAGCCGCTTCGGTTCCTTCGAAAGAAATGTCTTCAGCTGGCTGGGCTTCCACCTCAACTTCTTCACCTCCTACAAGGAAAACATATATATATATAGAGGCAATACAGCACAGGCTCGATTCCCAAACAAGGGTGTGGCTAGCTGATGAGAGCTAAATAGCTTGAAATAGATCTATACTAGTCTCCCTTTATTTATTTATCAGCACAAATATAACATACATACATACATACATACATACATACATACATACATACATACATATATATATATGCTCAATGTTGGACGTAGAGATAGTGCCTGGGCCCCAGCCACCAGAGAGGCAGCTGCCTTTGGAGGCTGCTATCAGTGAAGAGGAAGAACAGCTGGGGCCTGTTCCAGATGCAGGTATGCGCAGAGTAGTTAGGAAACAGACAGACATATAGAGAGATGATAGACAGACAGACAGATGATAGTCAGTGATAGATATAGATGATAGACAGACAGACAGACAGAAAGATGATAGTCAAAGATGCTAGACAGATGATAGATAGAGAGACAGATGATAGAGATAGATGATAGACAGACAAAAAGATGATAGTCAAAGATGATAGACAGATAGATAATAGACAGACAGATGGTAGTCAAAGATAATAGATAGACAGATATAAACGATAGATAGATAGATGACAGATAGACAGACAGATGATAGACAGACAGGATAGGATAGATAGATAGATAGATAATAGACAGACAGACAGACAGACAGATGGATGAATAGATAGATAGTCAGATAGATGATAGATTGATAGACACAGATAGACAGACAGATAAAGGATAGACAGATAGAAGATAGACAGACAGACAGGTGATAGCAATAGCAATAGCAATAGCGGTTAGACTTATATACCGCTTCATAGGGCTTTCAGCCCTCTCTAAGCGGTTTACAGAGTCAGCATATTGTCCCCAACAACAATCCGGGTCCTCATTTTACCCACCTCGGAAGGATGGAAGGCTGAGTCAACCCTGAGCCGGTGAGATTTGAACAGCCGAACTGCAGAACTGCAGTCAGCTGAAATAGCCTGCAGTGCTGCATTTAACCACTGCGCCACCTCAGCTCTTCAGTCAATGATAATAGAAAGACAGAGATATAGATGATAGAGAAAGAGAGATAAATAGATAGACAGATGATAGACAGACAGATAGGATACATAGATAGATGACAGACAGACGGATGGATGATAGATGATAGATAGTCAGATAGATCAGTGTTTTTCAACCTTTTTTGTGCAAAGGCACACTTTTTTCATGAAAAAAATCACGAGGCACACCACCATTAGAAAATGTTAAAAAAATTTAACTCTGTGCCTATATTGACTATATATAAGGTGTTTTTCCCACGGCACACCTTACACTATGTCACAGCACACTAGTGTGCCGCGGCACAGTGGTTGAAAAACACTGAGATAGATGATAGACACAGACAGACAGACAGGTAAAGGATAGATAGACAGACAGATACACAGACAGACAGACAACCATTCCAACCTTCCATGTCTCGCACAATGTCTTCAAATATATTTGTTTCTTCTTCCTTGGTTCCCTCTACGATGGGATATAAATCAGGCGAAAGGTCTTCTTCCAAAATATTAGGGAATTCCATCTTGCTCATCCGGGGGGCTGGAGCTCCCCTCTTCTCAAAGGGCCTTCAGCCCACAAAACTGTACGAATAAGCTGAAAGAGAAAAGGTGAAAGGTTTCCTTCCTGATCGGGGCCCTTAAGTCCTATCGAAGCCTTCTCCTCTCTTTTTCCTCTTCAAGAGTCGGGAGTCAAAATCTCAGCGCTCCCAATTCGCTTCGTCCTGTTCTTGAACTCTTGTCTCTTCGGAGGTGCAGATACAGATGGAGATTTCGTTGTCTACAATCAGTGGTTTCTAACCTTGGCAACGTTTAAGACTTGTGGACTTCAATTCCCAGAGTTCTCCAGCCAGAAGAGCTAGCTGGAGAATTCTGGGAGTTGAAGTCCACAAGTCTTAAAGTTGCCAAGTTTGGGAACCACTGGTCTACAATCAGTGGTCTCCAACCTTGGCAACTTTAAGACCTGTGGACTTCAACTCCCAGAGTTCCTCAGCCAGCTTTGCTGGCTGAGGAATTCTGGGAGTTGAAGTCCACAAGTCTTAAAGTTGCCAACGTTGAAGACCCCTGGTTTACATGATGTACAATGACAATGAAGGCTATGCTATAGAGCGAATCTATGGCACGCCTGGCCAAAGTGGCACGCAAAGCCATGTCCCTCGGCACGGGCAGTCATGCCTGTTTGTTCCTGGGTGCATGCATCCGCGACGATCAGCTGATCTGAGCCAAGGTGGCGCAGTGGTTAAATGCAGCACTGCAGGCTACTTCAGCTGACTGCAGTTCTGCAGTTCGGCTGTTCAAATCTCACCGGCTCAGGGTTGACTCAGCCTTCCATCCTTCCGAGGTGGGTAAAATGAGGACCCGGATTGTTGTTGGGGGCGATATGCTGACTCTGTAAACCGCTTAGAGAGGGCTGAAAGCCCTATGAAGTGGTATATAAGTCTAACTGCTATTGCTACTGCTATTGCTATCTTCGCGTGCGCAAGCAGTGCTGAAATCCAGCCTGGGCATGCAGACCGGCAGCTGATTGTTGGGTGCACACGCGCGCTACAACCCAGAGATTAGCTTTTTCCGCCACATGGCTGTGACGCGCGTGCCTGATGTTTCCGTGCAACCTTTTCGGCCAGACCTCGGTGCCAAAAACAAAAAAAGGTTCTCCATCCCTGCTAGGGAGATACAGATTCACAGAGTTGGAAGGGACCTTGTAGGTCATCTAGTCCACCCCCGCCCCAGACCAAGCATGATTAGATGTTACAATGCTTTTTTTTTAATTGTATTTTTTTTTAGCCAGGTAGATTTTCCAAGGCATCAGTTGACAAACCCCACCCCCCAGGGATATCATCACCAACCCAAGTAAAAAAAATAAAATAGTTTTTGGTCCTTTTTTTAAGCGCTGCTACATAACGAATGACAGTGATTACAGGGTCAATGCAAGGGGGTTGGACTAGATGACCTCCAAGCCCCCTTCCAACTCTGTTACTGTTACATTCCCCCCGTTCCCTTCCGCTTACAACGGTATCAACTGGCGAAAGGAAGTTGGAGCAAACTTACAATTGTTTTAATCACCGTCTCCGTCCGTCCGTTTGGGAAAGCTCCTAAGGCAACGGAGACAAACCAACTGGAATGGCAAGCGGGGGGTGGGGACACATTCTAGGAAGGAGGAAAAATAATTTTTCTTCCCCCCCCCCCCGCACCTCCCACCCCCGCTTTGAAGCCTGCTGAGTAAGAAAGCGTTTGCTTGCGCAGTTGGGATGTTCCGGGATGGGGGGGAGAGAGTTTTGGATTCCGCCCCCTCTTCTAAGGAGCGGGTGGTACATTCCAAGCGGTTTGTGTTTGTCTCGGGGTGGGAGGGGGGAGGCTGAAGAGAAGAGGCGGCCGCTCTGATCCTCCCCACCGCCCACCCCCCCGCACAGGGCAGGTAACTCTTAAAGGTGCCTCGTTGCTTTTTGCTTTTTTTTTTTTTTTTGTAAAGCCGGTTGGGGTTTGTTCGTTTCCCTCCCCCCCAAAAAAAGCCTGCAAGAAAAACAACAATGCAATTGCAGGAGAGAGAATAGAAGTAGAATAGAATAGAATGGAATGGAATAGAATAGAATAGCATAAACATTGGAATGGAATAGAATAGAATAGGAATAGAATAGAATATTGGAGTGGAGTGGAGTAGAATAAATATTGGAATGGAATAGAATAGAATAAATATTGGAATGGAGTGGAGTAGAATAGAATAGAATAGAATAAATATTGGAATGGAATGGAACAGAATAGAATAGAATAAATATTGGAATAGAATGGAATAGAATAGAATAAATATTGGAATGGAGTGGAGTGGTGGAGTAGAGTAGAATAGAATAAATATTGGAATGGAATAGAATAGCATAGGAATAGAATAGAATATTGTAGTGGAGTGGAGTAGAATAGAATAGAATAGAATAAATATTGGAATGGAATGGAACAGAATAGAATAGAATAAATATTGGAATGGAATAGAATAGAATAGGAATAGAATAGAATATTGGAATGGAGTGGAGTAGAGTAGAATAGAATAAATATTGGAATGGAATGGAATAGAATAGAATAAATATTGGAATGGAATGGAATAAAATAGAATAAATATTGGAGTGGAGTGGAGTGGAGGAAAGGAGAAGAGAGGAGGAGAGGAGAGGATAGAATAGAATAGTTGGAAGGGACCTTGGAGGTCTTCTACTCCAACCCCCTGCTCAGGCAGGAAACACTACACCACTTCAGACAAATATATACATGGATGGGAAGGGACCTAAGAGGTCTTCTAGTCCAACCCCTTGGCTCAAGCAGGAGATTCCATTCCATTCAGGACAAATGCCTGTCTAATCTCTTCTTGCAAACCTCAACACACCCACAACTTGTGGAGGCAAGTAGAACTAAACGGAATCCACAATACAGGCAGTCCTCAGCTTATGACCCCAATGGAGACCAGCACTTAGGTTGTTGAATGAGAAATTTGTTGAGTTTTGCCCCATGTTATGACTTTTCTCCCCGCCTTTGTTAAAGTGAATCGCTGCCGTTGTTAAAGGAATAACATGGTTGTTAAGTGAATCTGGCTTCCCCAGTGACTTGGCTTGTCAGAAGGTCATAAAAAGGGGATCGCGTCATAAATGTGAGTCAGTTGTCAAGCGCCCGAATGTAAATCACACAGACCTGAGGATGCTGCCACAGTTGTAAGTGTGAAAATTGGTCGTAAATCACGCTCTTCAGTGCCGCTGTAACTCCGAACAGTCACTAAACGAATCGCTGTGACACTTGATAATTACATCTTTCTACCAATAGCAGTGGACTTAGCAATAGCAGTGGACTTATATACCGCTTCATAGGCCTTTCAGGCCTCTCTAAGCGGTTTACAGAGAGTCAGCATATTGCCCCCAACAATCTGGGTCCTCATTTTACCCACCTCTGAAGGATGGAAGGCTGAGTCAACCCTGAGCCGGTGAGATTTGAACCGCTGAACTGCTGATCTAGCAGTAGCCTGCAGTGCTGCATTTAACCACTGCGCCACCTTGGCTACCAAGATCTCAAAGTATGTGGCTCTTCCCTCCTCAACATCTTGAAGTCCAAATAAATAAATAAATATAATATTTATCTTCACAAACCTTTGAAGTAAATAAGATGAGGGTGAATCAAACTAATTGCGGTTTGAAGTTCCAGCTTAGAACAGTCCCAGCCAGTATAATGCAGCAGATCTGGGAGTAAAAATGCAGATGACCACTAGATGGCAGGATAGAGTATTGAAAATAAATAAATCTAATGTTTCCTGCCCTCTTGTGGTTGTCTCAATTGTTGCTGCTAATCCTAACAGCAAAGCAACTCTTCCTTAGTACAACTGTCCCTTTAGTGACCGTTTGAAGTTACAACTGCACTGAAAAAACTCACTTATGACCGTTTTTCACATTTATGACCCCCCCCAGGTCATGTGATCAAAGTTCAGAAGCTTGGCAACTGACTCGTATTTATGACAGAGTCCCCGAGTCAATGTGGAAGCCTGATTCACTTAACAACCGTGTTACTGGCTTAATAACTGGCAGTGATCCGCTTAGCAACGGCGGCAAGGAAGGTTGCAAATTGGGGCAAAGCTCGCTTGACATATGTCTCGCCTAGCAACAGAAATTTGGGGCTCAAAGGTGGTCATAAGTCGAGCCAGCGTGATCAGTGACCAAAGAATAGTAGTCCAGAGCAAATATAAAGCATCAATTTTCTTTCGTTTGCTTTTGCGCATTAGCACAAAGTGACTCTTTAGTTCTCCTAATTCTAGGCCTTTTCTGATTGACAGCAACGTGATTTGAAATTTGCTCAAGCTGGAATATTTTAAGGAGAAGCGAAATCTGTACAGTATGGCAGCAATAAGCAAATAACCTGGTCACCAGTAATTTTCTCGACAGTACGAAGACATTTTTTTAATTAGTCTGCCAGCCGGCTGGCAAGGAAGTGCCTGCCAATAGCTAAAATAAAAAAAAATATGCCCGATTCAAAACATTCAGATAAATTCTTATTTAGAGGACTCCAGTTGCTCTAATTCTCTAAGCTGTTCCTTTTGGCTCCCTCTACCCCCACTTTTTTTTATTTTTATTTTTAGAGCTGGCAGCTCCTCTAAAAATTAATTCTTGTGTTTCATTTGAATGACAGCTCTTTTGTGCTGCTTTTAAGTTGGATTTCACACTCCCTACACCTCCGCCCACACAAGCATGGGGCAAAAACATTTCCCCTGCCGTTCGAATGAATCTGGGAACCTATTTTATTCCCTTCGCCTAAGGATGAGTTCTGACAGGCCCCCTCTGCCCCAGGTAAACGAAGGGGCTTCTTCAAATGGGACCATGGTTTCATTTAGGCCTCTGGGGTGTTATAATGATGCCATGCCAACAAAACGATGTCATGTTATTACATTAATGCTGTATTAATATATTGATGCTAATATTGTTTGACCTGTCTTGAGATTTATGTTATTAGCACCGTACGAAGTGTAAATATCTTATATACGTCAGCTTGGTGACTGCAATTGATTCTCCTAAACAAAGTGCAGAGTTTTAGCCTTAAGTGGCCCAGAACAAGGTTTATTTGGGGGGTTAAACTCTCCTCAGAGGAATAAATTAGCTTTGATCACACTTGGCTCAAAAATAATTCTGTTCTGTTCCGTTCTCTTCTATTCTGCTCTATTCTGCATTCTATTCTATTCTATTCTGCATTCTATTCTATTCTGCATTTATTCTATTCTACATTCTATTCTATTCTGCTTATTCTATTCTGCTCTATTCTATTCTGCATTCTATTCTATTCTATTCTGCATTTATTCTATTCTACATTCTATTCTATTCTGCTCTATTCTATTCTGCTCTATTCTGCATTCTATTCTGATCTATTCTATTCTAGTCTGCAATCTATTCTATTCTATTCTGGTCTATTCTATTCTTCATTCTATTCTGCTCTATTCTATTTCTATTTTATTCTGGTCAATTCTAATCTGCATTCTATTCTTATTCTACTCTGCATTCTATTCCTATTTCTATTCTATTCCATTCCATTCCATTCCATTCCAATAAGCTTCTTCAGTTCTGAATGGAAGAACATCCAGAGGTTACTTGCTGGATAAGAAGCGAAAAGTCCTGTGGTCTTTTGAAAAGCACTTTTGGGACAAACATGACTCGGATGACTGGGAATCTCCATCAACATTCCTTGTGAGAGAGGATGAGTAAACCTCGGGTAAAAAAAACACTGCACCCTTCTTCAAGCATTATGCCCCCCCCCACACACACAAAAAAGAGTAACGTGATGGCTTTAGTTCTTCCCACCTTGTCAACCCGTATGCACATACCTGTGAATTAGCAAGGGCAGCCTAATTTTCTGCTCCTTTTCAAAGGCTCCAGAAGAATTTTCATCTTCTAATTACTTGGCGTAGTGCTTTTTCTATTGACCTAGCTCTCCATTCAGTTGCCCTACGGATCAGAGATTCAAATTCTCCTGTGAGATAGGGCTCTAGAAATGCTACTCTAGCTACATCACTTGACACCAACTCTTCTGCAACTTACACATCCAAGTTACACAAGAAATCAGGGCCGTCGTAGCAGCATTGTGGGCCCCTACGACAACTACTCACAGGAATTAAAAATGTAAACCGTCGATAACATTAAACATATATTGATTTAATTGGCACTTCCAACAAAATCAGTATTGAAAACATTAAAACCATGCTGTGCAGCAACAAGTAAGCAACTTGATAAACACCGGAACAATACAGGAGTCTTCAAAAACACAACAATACACAGCAAGCCACACAGTTGCTGTTGTCAGGGTTCCAACTAGCACCCTTAAACAAATCAAACTCCAAGGCAATAAGTTCCGCAAAGTTGCAATTGATTGAAAGAGCCATGTTGGCACATCTTGGAAAACCCGAATCTGAAAGCTTCCCGGTTTTCCCGACCGAGTTGAAAGTTCAAGATCTTGCCCCCACACCCACAAGTCCATCCCACGGTCCAATCTCCCACTGCCATGCTGGCAGCTTCCACTCATCCAGTTCCGGTCAGGTGCAGAGACAAAGGATGACCTTGGCTTTCTAGAAAGAATGTTGTTATGGCTACATAGCATCTCACTCCATACAATCCCCCCCACCTTCCATTTTCCCACAATAGAAAATGCATGGTAGAAGATTAGAAAGTGTGGCAGGCCAAAGATCCAAAAGAAAAGATGGCGGCAGGCCTGACAGCTGTATTGATATGATCCAAGGTGCATTGAAGGGTTAACATACACAGATTAGTATGGGGCCCCTATGCTCGTGGGGCCCACAGGCAAGTGCCCATCAGCCCCATGTGTTGAGTCAGCCTTGCATTACATTTCTTGTAATTGTTACCGTACCGATATACGGCAGGGAACATTTTAAAACATATCTGTAAACATTGTTAGAGTAACGATATCCTTCTGAACGCATTAGCTCCCAACTGAAGCCCACTCGCCTGCCCCTGCTGCGTTTCACACTCGGTTTCTTTGGCTCCGATAAAAGAGGTTTCACAATGTGTAATAGTAACATTCCCCTAAGCGTACCAAGAGTCTCCAAAGGCAAGGACACCCTTGTGAATGCTCCTGGATCGGAAATGATAAGCATAAAGCTATTGCGGGAATATCATCCTGAAAATATACCAGTAAGAGAGTTGAAAAGAGATCACCGCGACAACAGAAAAGGAACGGAAGAGAAGAGAAGAGAGGGAAGGAAGGAAGAGGAAAGGAGAGGAACGCTGGTAAGGATAGAAAGAGGAGGAGAGAGGGCAGGAGGGGGAAGAGGAAGAGAAGGGCAGGGGAGAGGCAAGGGAAGAAGGAAAGGGAAAGGAGAGGAGGAAGGAAGAAGAGAAGGGAGAGAGGGGAAAAAGAAGGGAAAAGCAGGGTGGTGACAATACGAAACAGGTGTATGGGATGATGAGCAAAGCAGCCCAGAATGTATAAAGTGATAAATATAAATAAGAATAATAACTATGTAACTGTATACCTGTTATTGTATGTAAGAGATTAAAAATAAAAACTTTTTAAGAAAATGCTCCTGGATCTAATTCTGACCTGATCATTCAATTATATTTTACTTGACTTGTGCCGCGCTGATTACCCCTTTCGCGCAAATTGCAAACAGCTTTGGAAAGAGAGAGGGGTTGGTGGTGGGGGGGGCTTGGAAGAGAAAACAGACTTTGGAAAAGCAAGAAAAAAAGCTGAGGAGGGGGTTGGAAACAGGCAGGCAACTTTCAAAGATGGGGAACTCTGCGAATGCCTACAGATCTCCGGTTCGAAGCACCGCAAGTTTTCCCAGGAGCGCCGAGAGCAAAGCAAGCTATTAAAAGGATTTGCCGGGAGGTGCGTGTGGGGTGGGAATAATTGAAATAATTGGAACGTTACAAGGATGGGTTTTTTTGCTCTGTGGAGGAGGTAAGTGTTGCATAAAAGACATGTTATGTAAAGGGGAAAAAAAAGAGCAAGAACTCCGCTTACAAGCTTCTAAACAGGAGTCGGAGCCAGACGCGAGAGCGAAGGTGAGCTGCTTCTCTCCGATTGTGTCTGCAGATAGTGATAGCACTTATATGCCGCTTTACCGTGCTTTACAGCCCCTCTCTAAGCACTTCACAGAGTCAGCCTTTTGCCCCCCAACAATTTTAGCATTTGGTCCTCATTTTACCCACTTCAGAAGGATGGAAGGCTGAGTCAAACTTGAGCCAGGATTGAATTGCTGGCAGTGGGCAGAGTTAGCCTGCAATACTGCATTCTAACCACTAGGAAAGAAGGAAGGAAGATAGCAATAGCCCTTAAACTTATATACCGCTTCACGGTGCTTTACAGCCCTCTCTAAGCGGTTTACAGAGTCAGCCTCTTGCTCCCAACAATCTGGGTCCTCATTTTAACTATCTTGGAAGGATGGAAGGCTGAGTCAACTTTGAGACAGTCAGAATCAAACTCAGTGGGCAGAGTTAGCAAATGCATTCTAACCACTGAGAGGGAGGGAGGGTGGGAGGAAGGAAAGAAAATAGCAATAGCACTTAGATATATACCGCTTCACAGCCCTCTCTAAGCGGTTTACGGAGTCAGCCTCTTGCCCCCAACACTCTGGGTCACCATTTTAACCACCTCGGAAGGACGGAATGCTGAGTTGACCTTGAACCGATCAGGATCGAACTTCTGGCAATGGGCAGAGTTAGCAATAACAATGGCGTTTAGACATATACCGCTTCATATTGCTTTTACATCCCTCTCTTAGAGATTTAGAGAGTCAGTCTATTGCCCCCAACAATCTGGGTCCTCGTTTTACTGACCTCGGAAGGACAGAAGGCTGAGTCAACCTTGAGCCTGGTGAGAATTGAACTGCCAAATTACAGGCAGCCGGCAGGCAGCAGAAGTAGCCTGCAGTATTATACTTTAACCACTGTGTCACCATGGATCCTGCTAAACCATAGTTATGTAAAGCACCACTGGCTGGAATTGCCTAAGACACAAAGCCATAAACCATGGTTTAAAACTGACAATGTGCAATGGTGCGAAATCTGATTTCTCACATAAGTAACAATCAATTAGGTTTGCCTATTGTGTCTATGAGACTGTCTTCTGCCACATACCTCCCAGCGTCCGATAAGATCTCACAGGATGGGCCTTCTCCTGGTGCCGTCGACTAGACAATGTCGTCTGGTGGCTCCTCGGGGGAGGGCCTTCTCTGTAGCTGCCCCGGCCCTATGGAACGATCTACCCCCAGAGATCTGGATCCTCCCCACTCTCTCAGCCTTCCGAAAGTCTACTAAGACCTGGCTGTTCCGGCAGGCCTGGGGCTGTTGACCACATGAATGAGGTCCAGCCCCACTAAGGTTGAGTGCATGATGTGTCTTTTTAATTTGTTTTCTCTCTATTTTAAATTTTTTAGTATTCCTTTTAGAATTGTTTTATGTACGCCACCCGGAGTCCTTCGGGATTGGGTGGCATATAAATTCATTAAACTTTGAACTTTGAACTAAACCAGAATACCCTTCGTTTGCTTTAGGCTTAAGTTAAGTGGGCTCAGCCAATTCTGGTATTTATGATAACCCTGACTCAGAGTGGCGCGGTGGCCTAGAGGCGGAGCTCTCGCCTCACAATTAGGAGGCTGTGAGTTCGATACTGGGTAAAGGCAGATATTTCTCTCTCTCTGGGCACGATGAGAATATATCTGCTGGACAAAACTCCGCAATGGTGACAGGAAGGGCATTGGGCCATTCAGTTGCCCTGACTCCATTCTGCAAGGGATTATGGGGTCATTAAAACACGAAAATGATCACCATGACTCAACAAACTGGGCTTAATCCACACAAGGCCGAAATAAATCACGTCCTGGAGGAGAGGAAGGAGAGAAAATTGATACAAGGGTGGGCCAACCGACAACTGATGTCTTTTTTTTACCACTCTCCCACAACGCCTGTTCCGCGATATATTTTAAATCTGGGATCTGTGAGTGGGGACTTGTAGATCACTTTGCAACGCCTTTAGTAGAATTGCCTGAGAAAGTGTTAATCAAGCTTTATTGTTGTTTTAGTTGAAGGGCTGCTCCGCTTCTCTCTCTTTCGGTTCAGTCCTCAAGTTTTAATGAGGAATGTTACGATCGCTGGCCTGTTCTGGTTAAGAGCGAAAGAGGTTAACCTCCTGTTGAAGAGAACTCACCGTAGAGGAACCCAAACATTAAAAAAATAAAAATACTGGTTGGATCTTTATTACACCCCCTCCTATCTGCCAGGGATAGAAATTTTTAGCTTATTTGAGTAGTTGTCACCTTGGAAACGCTGAAAGGAGGAAGAGAACATATATCTGTAAACAGTGGTACTATATATACAGCTATATACAGTACTATCACAAACTATCCCCTTTAATTGTAGTATGCTTGTCCTTAGGTGCTCTTTGGGGGGAAAATAGTCACTTTCAGGATTTTTTTTTGCATCCGCACAGCAACCCTGTGAGGGTGGTCGGTATGTTGTGCAGGCTACTTCTGCTGATCGCCGGCTGCCAGCAGTTTGGCAGTTCGAATCTCACCAGGTTCAAGGTTGACTCAGCCTTCTGACCTTCCGAGGTGGGTAAAATGAGGACCCAGATTGTTGGGGGCAAGAGGCTGATTCTGCAAACTGCTTAGAAAGGGCTGTAAAAGCCCTGTGAAGCGGCATATAAGTCTAAGTGCTATTGCTATCTGATGTCTCCCTTCTTACAGCGGGGGGAAAATGCCTTGGAAGCTTCTTCTTACATGAAGAAAGCATATTTCTTGCAACGGACTGTAATTCTACCACCCTTTGTCCTATAATTAGGAACTAAATTGCATGGTGCCCAGCTAAGTGGCAGACCATAGTCAACCATGGCTGATTTGAAGAAGAAGAAAAAAGCTAATTTAAGCCAGATGTGGCTAACAGTTGGATAAGAAACCGCCGGAAATTCTGGAATGGTCAACTGGACTGCAAATTAAAAAAAACAACATCCTAAACAAAGAGAGTGGCAAACCACCTCTGTCTTGTTCCTGGTAACATGGCAGGCATGTAATCTCCTTATCTTCCTCATTCCCATCCTTCTCCTGGTCATCCTGAAGACATCAAGAAAGCGAATGTGGCACTCGTACCATTTGGTTGGAAACCCAACGGCTACATTGGTGCATGACTCTCGATGTGATGACTTTGGGGAGAGAGGAGGAGGAGGAGCGGTAGGAGGCTTAGTATTTTATGTGAAGCCAGCCCATATGCTTTGTCTGGAGGTCAATGTGAACCCAGAAAGTGGGTCCATTCACAAGCCAATCTAAGATGTGGGATAAAGGGAAAGGAAAGGAATGTAAAGCAACATTTTATGAAAATACCTTATAATGTGTATGAAATATTAGGTTAGGTTAGGTTTATTAAACTTGTATGCCGCCCTATTCCCGGAGGGACTCAGGGCGGCTAACAAACCAGAAGGGAAAGGGAACAATACAGAAAAAAGCAAAAGACAGACAACAAAATACGGAAACAATTTAAAAACTCTCAACAGCCACACAATTCGAGTGGGGCTGGGAACTCATCAGCCCCAGGCCTGTCAGAACAGCCAGGTCTTGACGGCTTTGCGGAAAGCCTGAAGGGTGGTGAAGGTCCGGATCTCCACGGGGAGATCATTCCAGAGGGCCGGAGCAGCCACAGAGAAGGCCCTCCTCTGGGTGGTCGACAGTCGGCATTGGAACTACATCGCTTGGATAACTACTCTGTATGTGGTGCGAGACAAAAATCATTTTTGAATATATATATATTAGTAAGGTAGTAACGTAATGTACATTATTATTAGAATTATAGAGGCTGAAAAATAGTTTGTAAATTAGATAAACAAATTTTGTATAAGGGTATTATTGAATATGTATAAAAATGGGATTAACAGAGAAAAGCTAGGATTAAGTCATTTGATAAATGCTTGAAAGATCATGATTGATGCTAGAAGTGCATATTGAAATATTGAATAATGAAAAAAGGAAGGATCAGGTCTTTGAATATTAGAATGATAGAGGAAAAGGAAATGGGGGAAGGGGCTAAAATAGAGGTAGGAATAAGAGGGGGAAAAGAACAAAAATAGATGTTAAGATGATACAACGTATGGTAGAACTATGAGAAGGTTTAGAATTGAAGGATGATAGTAGAAATTACGTGTTAGTAAAACTAAAAATGAAAATGAAATGTAATGACTAGGAATAATACTGTTATGTTTATTGGTGTTTAACTGTATGACACCCAGGAATAAAACCATTCACGCAATGAGATGTATAAAAATAAAAAAGTTTATTTAAAAAAAAATAGCCAAGCTATTTAAGCTATGCAAGGCCAGCCACATAACTTTCCTGCCTAGGCAGGGGGTTGGACTAGAAGACCTCCAAGATCCCTTCCAACTCTGCTATTGTATTGTAACTGACAACACGCCAAGATTGGGGCCGTTTCAGCACCCTGGAGAGCTCACCAGGCACCGTTTCCAGATGCTGCTTCAGCAGGGGTTAGGAACATAGGATCACAGGGCTGGAAGGTGCCTTGAAGCAGGTTGACAGAGTTGGAAGGGACCCTGTAGGTCAACTAGTCCAACCCCCCAGTCAAGCAGGAGACTTTACACCATTTCTGACAAATGGCAGTCCAAACTCTTCTTGAAAGTCTCCAGGGATGAATCTCCCACAACTTCTGAAGGAAACTTCCCCTAGCTGATTGTTCTCATTGTCAGGAAACTCCTCCTTGTTTCTAGGTTGAATCTCTCCTTGGTCAGTTTTCCCATCCATTATTATTCCTTGTCCGGCCTTCAGGGGCTTTGGAAAATAGCTTGACCCCTTCCTCTCTGGGGCAGCCCCTCAGATTTTGGAAGACTGCTATCCTGTCTCCCCTGCTCTTTCTCTTCCCTAGACTAGCCATGCCCAGTTCCTGCAACCGTTCATCACATGTTTTAGCCTCCAGTCCCTTCATCATCCTGGTTGCTCTTCTCTGCACTTTTTCTAGAGTCTCCACATCTTTTTTATAGCATGGTGACCAAAACTGGATGCAGTACTCCAGGTGTGGCCTTACTAAGGCTTTCTAGGGTGGTATTAGCACCTCCCTTGATCTTGAGTTTATCCCTCTGTTCATGCAGCTTAGGACTGCACTGGCTTTTTTGGCTGCCATCGCACACAGCTGGCTTATATTTAGCCAGAACCCACAGGGGAAAAAAACGCTTTAAAAACCTTTAAAAATAGCTTCCGACTATCGTGTGGCTCAGCAGTAAAAAATGCTTTAAAAATGCTTTTAAAAGTAGGGAAAAAGCTTCCAAGGATCGTGCGGCTCACAGCTGAGCTGCGCGATCCTCAGAAGCTTTTTTTTTTAACTACCGGTTCTCAGAACCAAGGATGTCCCTACAGGTTTGGCTGAACCGGGCCAAACCGGGAGGATTTTACCCCTGGTTTTTGAAAACCTCCAATGATGGAGCGCTGGTGGCTCTGGGAGGCCAGCTATCTCATTGACTTAACCCGCCTGAAAGTTGGTTCTTTAGTTCTACCTCCATGGCAAGTAAACGCCCTTGGGCATTTTTTGATCTGGCTGACTCATGTGCGCCTGGGAAGAATCATTGCCTCGGCTCTCCAAAGGCCATTTGAAGAAACCCTGGCATTCATCATCGCCTACGTCTTCCTGTCATTTCCCCCCCACCCTCTAAAGGGATGACACCAAGCCCTCCAGATGACCTCCGCTCTGCCAGCTCAGCCTTTTGCGGGGAAGGGGCATGGAGGGGGGGGGTTTCATACTTTCCAACTAAGGCACTGTTTTTTATGTTCTCAAAAGATTAATGGGGGCAGGCCAAGGGGGCGTTCTTGGAAACCGAGAGGAGGTTAAGTGAAGACGCTTGGCTTTGCAGATTTTGGCTTCCCATTGACAGATACTTTTAATAGGACACGTTTAGTCAGGCAGGCTGGCTACAAGGAAGGTATTTTCAACAGTCCCTCAAACCACTTTGAAAGGGAAGTTGGCTGATAAGGGAAGAAAATGAAATTTCCAAACATTTGCTTAATCATAAATGCATTCAAGTAAGTGCGTCTAGCCAAGGCGATGGTTTCCCCAGGTGCAACATATGGCTGTGAAGGTTGGACCATAAGGAAGGCCGAGCGCCAAAGAATGGAGGCCTTTGAACTCTGGTGCTGGAGAAGAAGACTCCTGCACTGAGTCCCTTGGACTGCAAGGCCATCCAACCGGTCAGTCCTAGAGGAGATCAACCCCGACTGCTCTTTAGAAGACCAGACCCTGAAGAGGAAACTCAAAGACTTTGGCCACCTGATGAGAAGGAAGAAGGACTCCCTGGAGATGACTCCTGCACTGAGTCCCTTGGACTGCAAGGCCATCCAACCGGTCAGTCCTAGAGGAGATCAACCCTGACTGCTCTTTAGAAGGTCCTAAATCCTGAAGAGGAAACTCAAAGACTTTGACCACCTGATGAGAAGGAAGAAGGACTCCCTGGAGAAGAACCTCATGCTGGGAAAGATGGAGGGCAAGAGAAGAAGGGGACGGCAGGGAAGGAGGTGGCTGGATGGAGTCACTTAAATGAGCTTAAATGGACCCCAGAGGATGGTAGAGGACAGGAAGGCCTGGAGGAACGTTGTACATGGGGTCGCGATGGATCGGACATGACTTCACAACTAACACCAACAAAATGCATTCAGAAAGGACAAGGTTTATCCTGCAGCTGGCGCAGTGGCGCAGTGGTTAAATGCAGCACTGCAGGCTACTGCTAGATCAGCAGTTCAGCGGTTCAAATCTCACCGGCTCAGGGTTGACTCAGCCTTCCATCCTTCCGAGGTGGGTAAAATGAGGACCCGGATTGTTGGGGGCAATATGCTGACTCTCTGTAAACCGCTTAGAGAGGGCTGAAAGCCCTATGAAGCGGTATATAAGTCTACTGCTATTGCTATTGCTATTGCAGCTGTTGGTCCTGAAGGCGACCAACCATCTGGCTGAAAAAGAGAAGAGTGAAACTATCCCGATGGCTTTTTAAAAGATTTAGAAGACAATGAACTGAAATAGATTTGACTCCGGGGCCCAAAAATGACTTATGAGGTGTGACTCTGGTTTACTTGGCTGAAACAAAGGAGCCCCCAGGGGGCCATGAGTCCTTCCCAGCATCTGCCAGATGCAATTCATCCCCCTTATTAATTTCTTTTATCTCACGAGCTCACATCTGCTCCAACTTTCCCAACACTCGCATCAAATCCGCCGTTGAGGCAACAGTTCCTCCCATTACAGCTGGATTAAAAAACAAAACAAAACTAGAACAACATTCAAAATATGCCCTTCTTAAAACAAAACAGATTGCTCAGCCTTTTATCTGTTTTAGTTTTATTTGCCTTAAAGCTATGCTTGGGTGACACCATTAACCAGGATGGCTTAATCCAGGGCTCCCCTAGATTTTGGACCTCAGGGACCACTAAATTCGTAATTTTAAATCCCGCGGACCACTAATATGATCTGCCTAAGGACTGGCTGGGTGGGTGTGGCTAGGTGGTCATGTGACTGGGTAGGCATGGCCAACTTGATGTCACTCATGTGGAGGGGCGCCTCGCCGGCCTCTACTCACCCCTCCCCTCCCAGCTCCTCCTCGCTTGCCTGCCCCGGGCTCCTTAGGGCCCCAACAGGAAGCAGTTGCTGGAGCTAAGCAGCCACCAGGAGGAAGAGTTGGCAAAACAGCTCAGTTCAAATTGGATCTGAACGAGAAGGAGGCTCAGCGGAAGCACCACACTGAGGACTAGGAGCATAGGATTTCCAAGCAGAGGGAAGACCTGCGGGAGTGCAAGGCCAGGTGCTGGCGCCTGAAGACTCCGCAGGCTGAGATGGCCAGCCAGTTCCAGGCCATGATGCAGTCCCACTGGAAGGAGGCCCTCCGGCTCTTTGCCACCAATGGCTCTTCCCTCCAGCCTTCGCCCAAAGCCCCCCACCAGGAGGCAGAAGCAGACCCCAAGTCTGAATTTCTGCCTCCTTCTGACCTGCATACATCTTTTTTTTTTTAAAAAAAGACACAAAACGCACCCCAATAATTCCTGAAACGATGCCAAAAGTTGCAGCATACAAAATGTCCTTCTGTTTTTTCCTGATAACAACAATCTTACTATGAAGTAGCTTGGGATGGAAGGGATTGTCCCAGGGAATCTCTCCAGGGTGATTAAAAGCAAATAAAAAACTATCTTTGGAGGGTAATCGTTTGCAAAGTTTAGGCGGTTCAAGACTTGGGTGAAAACCTCTGGGTCCCGTCCCCATTTTCCTTGGCACTTAGGCTGACAAATGCGCAACCCGCCTCAAAACTTACAAGCTAACCGATCCCCATTTAGCCCCGGATGTGGTGGGAAACCCTGGTCCTGAAAACTAGTTTATAAGTTTTAGGAACGTCCTTGGGAAAATTGGACTGAGCCAAACCCAGGGCACTATTAAGCATGGCTCAGCACTTTGCTGAACCACAGGCGCCCAGGTTAGATTTGGGAGATTTGGCAGAAAAAGTGGTTCTCGTTTTTTTTTAAAACCGAGATTGAGACTTTGGAGTTATTCCTGCACACACACACACATACCTCCTCCAATTAGGGAGGCGATAGGAAATGGGGATGGGAAGGAGTTGGGGGGGGGGGGGGAAGCAGCATTGCATTTAACCTTCAAGCCTGCCAGATCCCTAAACTTGAGAGTTTGCCACCTTCCAGGAAAGGGGGATTAACTCATCTCGCTTTATTTGTCTTTTGCTCTTGAAAATCTTCTTTCTGTATTCCAGAAATTCTGTTCGCCTTTCTCCTTTTCTTTGGGATTCACTCATGATCTCTTCCCCACATTTCTTTTGCATTTTTCCTTCCTTCCTTCCTTTGCAGCCTTTCCACCACTTTCCCTTTTTCTTCTCCTCTCTCTCCTTCCCTCTCTCTCTCTCTCCATCTCATTTTTACGCAGCCTTTCCACCACTTTCCCTTTTTTCCTTCTCTTCTCCTCTCTCTCTCCTTCCCTCCGTCTCGCTCCATCTCACTTTTCGAAATCTAGGCTGGAGGAGGGGGGGGAGACACACGCGTGTCAACGTGCTTCCTCCTCCTCCTCCTCCTCCTCCTCCTCCTCCTCCTCCTCCTCCTCCTCCAGCTGTTTGAGCTGCTTTGGCAACACTCAAAATCTGTAATTTTCAAAGGGGTTTATTTTCGGCCAGGGCTCTTGTGCAGTTCTGTGCTTGGCTTTTTAAAAAAAGAAATAAAATTGTATTTACAGTGGCAGTCCTCTCGTTTTCCGGAGCGGACTAACCAACGAGGGAAGGAGAGAGAGAGAGAGAGAGAAAGAGCTAGGGGAAGAGGAGGAGGAGGAGAAGAAGAGTTGCCCTCCAATTTTACTCGGAGCTCGCGGAAGGGAAACGAGACCACCCGGACCCTTCCCTCCTTCTGCCTTCCCTACTTCGTGGTGTGTGTGTGTGTGTGTCTGTGTGTTTGCCAACGTGGGCGCCCTCTGGTTGCTGCGGAACCGCGTCGCTTGGAGGCAACGGAGCGCCCAACTTCTCTCCCCCCCTCCCCGCCCCACAAACACACATTGTTCCCCCCCTCCTCTTCTTCCTTTCCCCTGTGCGGAGCAAGAGCGCGTTGCCCTCTTCGGGAGCTGCCTACTGCGCCCTCCCGCCGCCCTCCCTCCCCCTGCCCGCAAGTTTGGAGAAAATCCCCCCCCAAACACCCGTTTCTCTCGCCCCACTCCTTCGGTCAATGTCCCTGCCTCTCGGAGGCAGAGATGGAATCGCTCACCTGGGTTTTCCCCTCCTTGCTGCTGCTCTGCACCCACCAACACACCTGGACCAGGTAAGAGCCAGCGAGCGAGCGATGCTAGCTGCGCTTTGGGGCACTTTTTCCCACGCGCCTCCTTGGAGCGCTGGTGGGGGGGGGCACTGCCGCGTCGTCCTGCCTGTGCACCCCAATTCAGTCGGCTGGGGGGTGGGGGAAGAAAGAGGGGAGCGGGGCACTCCCTGGAGGGACGGGGCGAGGAAAGGTGTCCCTTTGCGCGCGCCCCAGCGCTTTCGGAGGGGGGTGACATTTGGGGATGGGGGAGGGAATGGGGGGATCGGCCTTGCGCGGCACTACTGGCGCAATCCGAAGCCACACTGCGCGCGGGGAAACCTTAATCCCGGCTCAGTTTATTCCAGTTTCGCGGTTTGTTCGAAAGAGGCCAGGTGCTTAGCGAAGAAATTCTAGAATAACAGAATTGGAAGAGACCTTGGAGGCCTTCTAGTCCAGCCCCCTCCTCAGGCAGGAAACCCTATTAAGAGCCACGAAAGGAGGGAGATCTTATTTCTGGAAGACGGGGTTCATCTCCCCTCTCAAAAAAAACCAGCCGGGCATCTGCCTTGACATCCCTGGTTTGTTGTGTGTGTGTTTTACTTTAGGTACCATGGAGTACCCAAGGCTTACGGTATCGAGAACCCATTAGATAAAGTAAATAAGCAAGGGCAACAGCGGAAAGGAGGGAGGGAGGAGGAGGGAAAGGAAGAAAGAGTGAAAGCAGAGGAAGTAAGAGAGGGGAATTAAGAAAAGTAGAGAGGGGAAGAAGGATGAGAAGAGAGGAAGAGTGGGGGGAAGAGAAGGGAAGAAGAAAGAAGGAAGGGTGAGGAGGGAAAGGAAGAAAGGGTAAAAGCAGAGGAAGTAAGGGAGAGGAATTAAGAGTAGGAGAGAGGGTAAGAAGGAGGAGAAGAGAGGAAGAGTGGGGGAAAGAGAAGGGAAGAAGAAAGAAGGAAGGATGAGGAGGGAAAGGAAGAAAGGGTATAAGCAGAGGAAACAAGGGAGGGGAATTAAGAGGAGGAGAGAGGGGAAGAAGGAGAAGTGAGGAAGAGTGGGGGAAAGAGAGGGGAAGAAGAAGGAAGGAAGGATGAGGAGGGAAAGGAAGAAAGGGTATAAGCAGAGGAAGTAAAGGAGGGGAATTAAGAGGAGAGAGGGTAAGAAGGAGGAGAAGAGAGGAAGAGTGGGGGAAAGATTGAGGAGACCAAAGGAGCAGGGTTGTTACAAAATAAAAGATGGAAGTTTGGGGTGGCAAGAAAGTGACCCCCTGTGTTTTCTATATTTGTAAGAAGATAGTGATAAATGTAAATAGTTAATAGATAAATGTTAATAGTACTTATAAGAATGTATATTGGTGAATGTATTTGAAAGGAAAAAAATGAAACAAAAACTTTATGATGTAAGACCAAGGCTTACAAGGGGTACAGGATTTGAACCAATCTAAACCCTTGATCCCCCCCAAAAAATAATTTCCCTCTAACAGGTTGCCCCTGAACCTGCGCAAAGGACAGTCAAAACAGGAGTCCTCTCCCACCTTTAGAAAAGAGTTTTGTTGAGCTCCTCACTTGCATCACAACTACTCTGGGGTTCGTTGGTTTGTTTGCTGGGACATTTGAAGGGACTTGTGCGGGTCCGAACGTGTGTGGCTCGGAACACGCACAGAATGGTCTCCTTTTTGGGCTGGAAAAAGAGGAAAAGTTGGTTTGTGGATGCTGGCATTTTTTTTAAAAAATGGCTTTCAAGTGAGATTGAAAACCCGCTCCACAAGGGTGGAGGGATGCGGTGGCTCAGTGACTAAGATGCTGAGGTTGTCGATCAGAAAGGTCGGCAGTTCGAACCCCTAGCGCTGCGTAATGGAGTGAGCTCCCGTGACTTGTCCCAGCTTCTGCCAACCTAGCAGTTCGAAAGGATGTAAAAAAATGCAAGTAGAAAAATAGGAACCACCTTTGGTGGGAAGGGAACAGCATTCCGTGCGCCTTCGGGAGTTGAGTCATGCCGGCCACATGACGTCCTCGGACAGCGCTGGCTCTTCGGCTTTGAAAGGGAGATGAGCACCGCCCCCTAGAGTCGGGAACGACTAGTACATATGTGCGAGGGGAACATTTACCTTTACCATAAAGGTGAGGCCTTTGTCCCAAGCTGACTGCTCCACTTGGAACAGGGATACATTAAGGCCACCCCGGATCTGAGCCGGATCAGGCCAAGGGCCCCATCCAGTTGCCAACCAAGTGCTCCATTTCTTACGGCTCTCCAACAACTGTGGATATCCAAGGCAGGGTGTGTGTGTGTGTGATTGAAACCTTCAGCACTGTGAGAGTTTGATTGCTCAGGATTGCATCTAACACCACCACCCCTTTTAAAGCCATTGAAATTGGCGGTCATCACCGCCTCCGCTGACAGCAAAAATACCATGGTTTTTCACTCCGCCTGATCTAAAAAATGTGGGTTATATGTTGACAAAGGCCAAAGGGGAAGAGAGTTTCTTGCCGAAGGACCAAAAATATACCATGTCCTATTTGTCCCTGTTTTTTGGCTGTTGGGGGGGGGGGCTTTTCCTGCTGTTTTTTGGGATCATTTTCCGGGGTGTTTTTCGGGGAACTTTCAGGTTCTTTTTGGCCCAAAAAACGGCCTGAAAATGGCCCGGAAAATGGCCTGAAAAATGGCCACATGTGTGCTGGAAACCAGTAGAGCAGCTGGCGACGGTGCACGTTCCCACAGAGAGGGCTCTGCATGCTACCTCTGGCACGCTTGCCATAGGTTCGCCATCACAGGGATATGGGATTCCCTTTCCAATTTGGTTAGGTGTCCACTGGCCTAAGTTCGGTTCCTGGCACCGAACGCCCAGTCTCGATTTCAGCCGAGCTTTTTCTCTCTTTGCAGCACACAGGTAAATCTCCAAAAGAGATTATATACTACCTGAGGCTTCTCAGGAAACAACACCTGAATGGGAAAACGGCTGGTGACCTTCTACCGCTGCACCACCGAGAGTTATTTTAACTTGCTGCATCTGTATGGTAGCAGATAGGACAGCACTCCAGAGGGTCAACGTCATTGTTTTGACGAAGGCTTCCTTAAACAGCAAGAAGCAGAGTCTCGGTCCCGGCAAAACCCCTTTTATTTACACGACTGTGAATTCCTGTCATTCACAGTCAGCAAGGCTCAGCAAACAGTCTTTCAGAGGAATATTTATCCACACGAACCTTATCTCGCTTGGCGAGCTGCCAGATAACTCGTTTCCTAAGGCAGGGCAAGGCCACACTTGGCACAGAGTCTCTTATAGTCACAAACAGAACTTTCCACTCTCAACACGACTGAAATGAACAAATTGTTTCCTGCAAAAGCCCCCTCCCCATTCGCTCCTCTTTTGTTTCCTCTGGGAGGGGCCAATCACCTCCAAGGTGTGGCTTTACTCCCAAGTCAACCCTGCTTTCTGAGTTGTTCTTGTCTTCTAGCAGTCCTGCGCATGTACACACTGGGAACAGGCTCCAGCTGTTCCTCTGCCTCACTGCAGTCTATCTCCTTTTCTGCCTCCGACGCACAGCCCTCGTCCGAGCTTCCCTCAGCCCCCAGGACTGGCCCATGTTCCACCCCAAACTCCTCACTGTCCGACTCAGCTGCCAGCTCTGCTGGTTGCCAACGGGTCACAACAATCATTGCCCAGAGGCTCATGGGTTGCCCTCTCCCCTCTTTGGAAGAGCTTTATAGTTCCCTCTGCCTTAAGAAAGTTCAAAACATTCTTAAAGATCCACCTCATCCTGGCATGAGGGAATGAGGATGGGGAAAGGGCTCAGTGGCTCAGTGGCTAAAGACGCTGAGCTTGTTGATCAGAAAGGCCAACAGTTGGGCGGTTCGAATTCCCAGCGCCGCGTAACGGAGTGAGCTCCCGTGACTTGTCCCAGCTTCTGCCAACCCAGCAGTTCGAAAGCACGTCAAAAATGCAAGTAGGAAAATAGGAATAGGCCTGTTTTTCACACTTATGATCACTGCAGCATCCCCATGGTCAGGTGATCGAAATTCAGATGTTTGACAGCCTACTCATATTTATGATGGTTGCAGTGTCCCGGGGAGTCACGTGATCCCCTTTTGCGACCTTCTGACAAACAAAGTGAATGGGGAAGCTAGATTCACCTAACAGCTGTCTTACTAACTTAACTCTTGCAGCGATTCACTTAACAACTGTGGCAAGAAAGGTCATGAAATGGAGCAACACCGACCTAACAACTGTCTTGCTTTAAAAACAGAAATTTTGGGCTCAATGGCGGTCGTACGTTGAGGACTACGTAGTCGTACTGTGGGCCAGAATTTAGTTCTACCTTCCAACTGATTGTAATTGCTTGAACCACCGGATAGCAACAGCAACAGCACTTAAGACTTATATACCGCTTCATAATGCTTTTACAACCCTCTCTTAGCCGTTTACAGAATCAGCCTTTTGCCCCCAACAATCTGGGTCCTCGTTTTACTAACCTCGGAAGGACAGAAGGCTGAATCAACCTTGAGCCTGGTGAGATTTGAATTGCCAAATTGCAGGCAGCCAGCAGGCAGCAAAAGTAGCGTGCAGAACTGCCCTCTAACACTAGGAGGGACAGAGGGATGGAGGGAGGAAGGAAAGAAGGAAGAAAAGAAGGAAGGAAGGAAGAAGGAAGGAAGGAAGGAAGGAAAGAAGGAAGAAAGGAAGGAAGGAAGGAAGGAAGGAAGGAAGAAGGAAGGAAGGAAGGAAGGAAGGAAGGAAGGAAGGAAGGAAGGAAGGAAGGAAGGAAGGAAAAAAAGAAAATAGCAATAGCACTTAGACTTATATACCGCTTTATAGTGGTTTGACATCCCTCTCTAAGCGGTTTACAGAATCAACCTCTTGCCCCCAACAATCTGGGTACTCATTTTACCCACCTTGGAAGGCTGAGTCAACCTTGAGCCTGGTGAGATTTGAATTACCAAGTTGCAGGCAGCCGGTAGGCAGCAAAAGTAGCTTGTAGTACTGCACTCTAACCACTAGGAGGGAGAGAGGGACGGAGGGAGGAAGGAAAGAAGGAAGGAAGGAAAGAAGGAAGGAAGAAGGAAGGAAGGAAGGAAGGAAAAAAAGAAAATAGCAATAGCACTTAGACTTATATACCGCTTTACAGTGGTTTGACATCCCTCTCTAAGCGGTTTACAGAATCAGCCTCTTGCCCCCAACAATCTGGGTACTCATTTTACCCACCTTGGAAGGATGGAAGGCTGAGTCAACCTTGAGCCTGGTGAGATTTGAATTACCAAATTGCAGGCAGCCGGTAGGCAGCAAAAGTAGCTTGTAGTACTGCACTCTAACCACTAGGAGGGAGAGAGGGACGGAGGGAGGAAGGAAAGAAGGAAGGAAGGAAGGAAGAAGGAAGGAAGGAAGGAAGGAAGGAAGGAAGGAAAAAAAGAAAATAGCAATAGCACTTAGACTTATATACCGCTTTACAGTGGTTTGACATCCCTCTCTAAGCGGTTTACAGAATCAGCCTCTTGCCCCCAACAATCTGGGTCCTCATTTTACCCACCTTGGAAGGATGGAAGGCTGAGCCTGGTGAGATTCGAAGTGCCAAATTGCAGGCAGCCGGCAGTCAGCAGAAGTAGCCTGCAGTACTGCACTCTCACCACTGCGCCTCTAAAATGGCTCTAAAATACTAAATACTAAAATGAGGCCAGGTTTGTACTCAAAGAAATGAGAGATTCCCCATGACTTTTAAATAAGAGGACAGAGGAGGGGGGGGGGGGAAACCCAAAACGAAATCTGGGGGTGCCGTCAGCTTCTCTGCCTCTCTCTTTTCCTCTTCCTAGCCCCCACCCCACCTTCCCCACCCCATGACTCCTTGGTTTCTGGCAGCTTTTCACGCAGTGACTTATTAAACCTTGGAACAGTAATTGGGTAGAGATGAGTCACTTTTCCTCGGATACAGTTTCAATTTATGCTTGCGGTATGTGTTTGAGGAAAAGAGGTGGGCTGCACATCTTGTTTTCTCTTCTCTCTCCTCCCACTACCGTATTTTTCAAAGTATAAGACACACCTCCCCCCCCCCCAAAAAAGGTGAAAATTTGGGTGCGTCTTATACACCGAATGTAGCAATAGCAATAGCAGTTAGACTTATATACCGCTTCATAGGGCTCTCAGCCCTCTCTAAGCAGTTTACAGAGTCAGCATATTGGCCCCAACAACAATCCAGGTCCTCATTTTACCCACCTCGGAAGGATGGAAGGCTGAGTCCACCCTGAGCCGGTGAGATTTGAACAGCCGAACTGCAGAACTGCAGTCAGCTGAAGTGGCCTGCAGTGCTGCATTTAACCACTGCGCCACCTCGGCTCTTCCACTGCGCCACCTCGGCTCTTAGCCCCAGCCACTCCTGCCAGAGCCTAAAAAATGCGAGGCACGGAGGCAGCGATGGTCTGTGGCAATCCCTGGAAGCCTGGAACAGCTGATTGTGGGTATTCCGGCAGTCCCATCCACCCTCCAATCAGCCGTCCTGAATCAGGCTGCAATAAGTGCTGAAGCTGAGCTGGCTGGTCCGAGTTTGCAGCAGCCATCACATTCAGAGAGCACAGTAAGAGATTCAGCAGGATTCAAAATAATAACAATATACAACACATTACCAAAAGCAGGTTTTCCAAGGGAGCTGTCAATACATTCTGACTAAAGCCCATTAACAGGAAAAGTGCTGTTTTCTTTTTTTTTAAGCTGTGATCACTAAATAAACTGTTTCCTTGGTTTTCTTTCCAATAATCTTCCCTTTTGTCTCTTTCGTTCTTCCAATGGAGAGCCCTGAATGACATTGGAGATTATATTGGGTCAAACATAGAAATATCTTGGCTGCCTAATTTGGATGACCTGATGAAAGGATATGCCCGGAATTTTAGGCCAGGAATTGGAGGTAAAGTGATTTGGCACTGGATGTACTATTTACATATTATAGATTAACTATAGGGCAGTGGTAGGGTTCAAATTTTTTTACTACCGGTTCTGTGGGTGTGGCTTTGTGGGCGTGGTGTGGCTTTGTGAACGTGGCTTTGTGAGCATGGGAGGAGAAGGTTACTGCAAAATCTCCATTCCTTCCCCACTCCCGGGGGAAGGATACCGCAAAATCCCTATTCCCTCCCCACTCCGGTGGAAGGTTACTGCAAAATCCACATTCCCTCCCCACCCCACTAAGCTGCTTTCCAGCTCCGTTCTCCTGTTCAGGGCAACAAAACAAGATCAGCCGGGAGGCAGCAGGGGCGGGGCCAGCCTATTTGCCGGTTCTCCGAACTACTCAAAATTTCCGCTACTGGTTCTCCAGAACCTGTCAGAGCTGGCTGAATACCACTTCTGCTATAGGGTTACACTTTTTAATCCCTTCCTATTTCCACAATGGTCAGGAAGGAGTTGTAAAAAATGTACTGCGATGCAAAGTGACTAAATAAAATTTATAAATTAAAAACACATTAAAATAATGCCCACCAAGATGAGCTACGGGGCTAATGTGGTCTCATCTGATTCAGGGCATAACTTTTTCTACTCATTCAGGCATACCATATTTTTCGGAGTATAAGATGCTTCAAAGTATAAGACGCACCAAGCTTTTGGGGAGGAAAACAAGGGGGGGGGGAATCTGCTTCTGCCTCCCAGATATTTGCCTCCTTGCAACAAACAGCAAACAGTACAGACAATATACAATAACATTTCAGACTATACTTGTACAGATGCTGTTAAAATTGATGTGCTTTCTGGAAGTATAGTTATTCTCTGCTATTTAAAAGAAGACACAATAGCACTGGGCCTCTTCAGATCAAGCATTTATTTTAAAAGCTTCTTCATTTCGTTAAGTTGTCTAGAAGAAGAATAAAGCAGTCTTTAAAAAATAAGTCTAATAATTTGAACATTCTATAGGCATTTATAGTTATTGACTTATCTTCTTGCAGCAAACAGTAACCAGCCTGATTAGCATAAGAGAAGTTTCAGGCTGCAGGAATTGCTATAGCCTCCACAAGCCCCATTTTCCCCATTCATTTGCTGCAAGGAGGTAAATTGCGGGGAGGCAAAGGCCAAAGGGTGGGGGATGATGTGTGGGTGGGGCTACTTTCAGTGTATAAGATGCACCCAAATTTTCACCCTCTTTTAGGGGGTCTTATACTCCCAAAAAGTTACCCTAATTTAGGTAGGAGATAGAAATAAGTTGGCCTAGGATGAAGGGGAATTCCAGTGCCTCTGTTTTAATCTATCTCTTTGTCTTGTCTATCCAGGGCCTCCTGTTAATGTGGCTTTGGCCATCGAAGTGGCTAGCATCGACCACATCTCTGAAGCCAACATGGTGAGTGAGCACCACCAGAGCTAAACCAGACCACTTTTGTTTTACTGATGGTGATGTTGTGGCCCGCCAGCAGCCAGCGGAGCTGGTGGCAGACTCAGACAGTGAGGAGGTTGGGGAGGAACATGGGCCAGTCCTGGAATCTGGGGAAGTCTCTGAGGAGGGCTCTGTGTCAGAGGCAGAGGGGAGGGCAGGGCCATATACTAGTTATCAGCTGTCTTTGGAGTCAAACATCAGTGGGACGGAAGAACAGCTGGAGCCTGTTCCCAGGATGCACATGCGCAGAGCTGCCAGGAGAAAGGAACAGCTAAGGAACAAGGAATAAAGTCACAGGTGGATGGTGAATGGCCCCTCCCATAGGGAATAAAGAGGAACGAAAGGGGAGTGGAGTTTGCAGGAGACAATTAGTTCAATCTGTTCCTGACTTCTTGCCAAGGGATTGCTGCTACAGCATGGCGTTTGGAAGATATCGGCCTGGCAGCTCTCCAAGCCTGATGAAGGTCTGTAGCTGTGAAATCGCTTGAAAGACTGTTGGCCGGGTCTTTGCTGGAGCGGAATTCCCTTTAATCTAAATAAAACGGGTTTTAGTGAGATGAGGAGTTGGCTTCGTGCTTCTGGGAACCTGGGTCGGAACAAGTGATATATATATATATATATATATATATATATATATATGTATGTATGTATGTATGTATGTATGTATGTATGTATATATGTATATATGTATATATGTATATATGTATATATGTATATATGTATATATATAAAATATAAAAAATACATATATAAAAAAACTCTGGAACACCTCGAGCAATTTCAACCAAACTTGGTACACAGATGACTTACCCTCTGGAAACACCCCTCAGGGTGTGTGTTCTGTTAAGATACAGTCTGTTGTGCCATAACATGGCTACTACCGTACTGCCTTAAAATGGCTTCTACTGTACAGCGCTTTGGAGTTGCCATGTACTCCACAAGGGCACTCTGTCTGGTAAGGGGGAAAATCCAACATTAGAAACTGCGGCTGTGTTCATGGAAGGAGGGTTGGGATAAATAAATACTCGGGCAGCAACAAGTTATCAGCTAGTTTAAGAATAAGCAGTTAGAAATATGACAGAAAAATGGAATATGCTCCTGTTTGGCCCAGGGATGTTGTCACGGCCATCTTTTTTAAGGGAATTTTTTTTTTTTTTTTAAATCTTGTTCTGTTAATTCTTGTCTTTAGGAATACACCATGACGGTTTTTCTGCACCAAAGCTGGCGAGACCACCGGCTGTCGTACAACCAGACTAACGAAACGTTGGGCTTGGATAGCCGTTTCGTGGACAAACTCTGGGTGCCGGATACGTTTATAGTCAACGCTAAGTCAGCCTGGTTTCATGACGTCACAGTGGAGAATAAGCTGATTAGGCTGCAGCCCGATGGAGTCATTCTTTACAGCATCAGGTAAAAATGACAATTTTTGTGGCCACAGCTGTATTTAGCGGGTAGTGAAACGGCAGGAAGTTCCTCTAAGCCAGCATTTCCCCAATCTCGGGAATAGCGAGATGTTGGAGATTCAGCTCCTATGATTCTCGTCAGTGGCCATATGGAATTCTGGGATTTGAAGTCCACATACCAGAGATGATATTCAGCCAGTTCGGACCAGTTCGCCCGAGCTGGTACTGTTCTGACCTAGGCTTCCCCAAAAAGCACGAAGCAGAGTTCTGGTCCCGACAAAAGCCTTTTTTTTCGCATTCAGCAAAAGTCTGGTAAAACAGTCTTTCAAAGGTGAATTTATGATCACAGATGTCATCTAGCTTGGAAAGCTGCTGTGTAAATATTTTCCAAACGCAGTGCTGTGCAAGGAAAGACTGGGCACAGAGTCTCTGAGATTCACGGACAGATCTTCACACTCCTGAAACGAATGAATGAATGGTTTCCTGCAAAAGCCCAGTCCTCTTTCGCTCCTCGTTTATTCCCCATGGGAGGGGCCATTCACCGTCCACCTGTGGCTTTACTCCCAAGTCGACCCTGATTTCTTAGCTGTTCTTTTCTTCTGGCAGCTCTGCGCATGCACACATTGGGAACAGGCTCCAGCTGTTCCTCTGCCTCACTGCTGTCTAGCACCGAAGGCAGCTGAGAACTGCCAGACGGCCTCGGCCCCGTCTCTGTCTCCAATGCAGAGCCCTCATCCAAGCCTTCCCCAGCCTCTAGGACTGGCCCATGTTCCTTCCCAACCACCTCATTTTCCAACTCTGCTGGCCTCTGGCTCTGGTAGAGCTCCAAAACGTCCTATGTAGTCTTGGTTTTGATGCTGAGCAATATGTGAGTGCATGCTCACATTTGCAAACTGGTGGTAAACTTATGTGAATTCCACCATTGTCACATACCTAGGAATGGCCACGGATGGGAAACACAGCCTTAAGTGTGGAGGGTAAGCAGAGAGACGTTTGAATGTTAAGAGTTGTGTGTTTTTCTTTCTCTTCGTTTGGTGCAGGATTACCTCTACAGTGGCCTGTGACATGGACCTCACCAAGTATCCAATGGATGAGCAGGAATGCATGCTAGACTTGGAAAGCTGTGAGTTTAACACACGAATCACAAATCACACAAGCCGGGGAGAAGAAGGGATATGACTTTGTGTGCTTTTGAATCAATTTTCTTTGGAAAATTGGGAACCAAAACAGGGTCAGATGCTGAAATCTATAGTAGTCGGTTTGGTTTCGGATCAATGGTGGTCAGTTAGTTTGGTGAATCTCATTTTTATAGTTGATCAGTCATAAGCCATGGTGGCAGAGTGGTTAGAGTGCAGTACTGCAGGCTACTTCTGCTGCTTGCCGGCTGCCTGCAATTTGACAGTTCAAATCACATCAGGTTCAAGGATGACTCAGCCTTCCGTCCTTCCGAGGTGGGTAAAATGAGGACCTAGACTGTTAAACCGCTTAGAGAGCGTTGTAAAGAACTGTGAAGCGGTATACGTCTAAGTGCTATGGCTATTTTCTTTCCTTCCTCCCACCCTCCCTCCCTCTCGGTGGTTAGAATGCATTATTGCAGGCTAACTCTGCCCACTGAGTTCGATTCTGACTGTCTCAAGGTTGACTCAGCCTTCCGTCCTTCCGAGGTAGTTAAAATGAGGACCCAGATTGTTGGGGGAAAGAGGCTGACTCTGTAAACCGCTTAGAGAGGGCTGTAAAGCACTGTGAAGCGGTATACAAGTCTAAGTGCTATTGCTATCATGGATTGGGGCTTCAGTGTGTGATACAAGAGCCGAGGTGGCGCAGTGGTTAGGGTGCAGTACTGCAGGCTACTTCAGCTGACTGCTATCTGCAGTTCAGCGGTTCTAATCTCACCAGGCTCAAGGTCGACTCAACCTTCCATCCTTCCGAGGTGGGTGAAATGAGGACCCAGACTGTGGGGGCGATATGCTGACTCTGTAAACCGCTTAGAGAGGGCTGAAAGCCCTATGAAGCGGTGTATAAGTCTAACTGCTATTGCTATTGCTACAAGTAGCAGATCTTGTACAGGTAGTCCTCGACCTGCGACCGCAATGGAGGCCAATATCTCTGTCGCAGAAGCAAGACAGCTGTCAGATGAGTTCCGTCCCATTCACTGCAGTTAACGACACGGCTTTTAACTGAATCTGGCTTCCCCGCTGATTTTGCGGGTCAGAAGCCCGCAAAAGAGGGATCATGTGATCCCACAACACGCAACCGTCGGCTGCCAAGCATCTGGATTTTGATCACGCAATCATGGGGGCTGTTGCAATGTTCGTAAGAGTGAGAAAATGGGTTACTTTTTTCGGTGCTGTTGTAACTTCGGTCACTAAGTGAACTGCCTCTCGTTTTTTCCCCCCAACAAAAGCCGAGATCACCGAACTGTGACTTCACATGATCTGAAAATCTAGTCTGTAGGATTTTTAAAAGCCCGACTGTTGGATCTAATTAGGAATAGGAATGGAAGATTCCAGGTTTGTAGGCTAAGGAGGGAAATGGAGAAAAATAAATAACCTGGAAGGGGATCACAGCAAATGAGCAATATATGGAAGAATCAAACCCATGTTTGAGCGTGGGAAGCAGAAGAAACATTGAAGTGGTTAAGAACAAGCTGACCTGCGAGGCTGCAAAAATATATATATATATATTGGGCAAAAATAAAAGATTGGCTTGAAGAGATTACTGCGCATCAAATAGAACTAAAACCGGAACTATTTTTATTAGGAATAATTAAGGGGAAGCATGAGAAGAAAATCAAATATCTAATTCTACATATAACCATGGCAGCAAGAGAAAAAAAGGTTCCACATTTAGGCAAGAAAAACGAAATGCATAGCTACAGTATAGGTGGTACCTTGCTCAATAGTAGTAACTGCGAGAGGGATCTTGGAGTCCTAGTGGACAACCATTTAAATAGGAGCCAGCTGTGTGCAGCAGCTGCCAAAAAAAGCCGACACAGTTCTAGGCTGCATCAAGAGAGGGAGAGAATCAAGATCATGTGAAGTGTTGATACCACTTTATAAGGCCTTGGGAAGGCCACACTTGGAATACAGCGTCCACTTTTGGTCGCCAAGATGTAGAAAAAGATGTGGAGACTCTGGAAAGAGTGCAGAGAAGAGCAACGAAGAGGATTAGGGGACTGGAGGCTGAAACATATGAAGAACGGTTGCAGGAACTGGGTATGTCTAGTTGAATGAAAAGAAGGAACAAGGGTGACATGATAGAAGTCTTCCAATATCTCAGGGGTTGCCCCAAAGAAGAGGGAGTCAAGCTATTCTCCAAGGCATCTGAGGGCAGGACAAGAAGCAATGGGTGGAAACTAATCAAGGAGAGAAGCAACTTAGAACTAAGGAGGAATTTCCTGACAGTTAGAACAATCAATCAGTGGAACAACTTGCCTCCAGAAGTTGTGAATGCCCCAACATCAGAAGTCTTTAAGAAGATGTTGGATAGCCATTTGTCTGAAATGGTATAGAGTTTCCTGCCTAGGCAGGGGTTTGGACTAGAAGACCTCCAAGGTCCCTTCCAACTCTGCTATTGTATTATTGTATCAATCTCATATGCACAGAATTGAAAAAACAAACATACACCAACAGAGGACAATGTGATAAAAATATTTTGGAATGCACCGAAATGGACAGGCTCACAAAAGAGCAAAAACACAAAGAGGAATCAGAGTACTACTTAGTATGGGTATAATTGACTAGGGGAAAGAGGAGAAAAAAACAGGATAGTAACAAAGAGAAGAAGAAAAATCAAGAAACTACAAAAGAAGTACAAAACTGCAGAATCAATAAGAGTGGGAAATGCAAGATAGATTGTACATGATATAAGAAATATGGGAGGATCAAATGTATATAGTACGTATGAAATATGAGGTATAAAATATGGATATAGATATGGATATAGTTATATAAGGTACGTATGTATTGATAAAGGTAACACAATGGACATGTAAAAGATGTAAAATGTGCTGCAAAAACAATATGATTGTATAAATAAAATTAAAAAAAAACTTTTTAAAAAAAGAACAAGCTGACCTGTGATGAAATAAAAACCGATTGACGGTTAAGAGCAAATAATTTTTGGGCAGTGGTCCGAGAAAACACACAGACACCTTTATGCAGTCACGAGAAGTTGGGTTTAGCGTTTATCTTCCCCGTGAAAAGGTTTATTTAAAACAAAACAGGTTTAGCCTACTATACGAACCCGGTTTCCACCTTCCTCTTTATGCACCTGCATCGATTCGGGATTTGTTTTATTTAAACAGATGGCTACTCCTCCGAGGACATTGTCTACCACTGGTGTGAGAACCAAAAGGAAATTCACGGCTTGGATAAGCTGCAGCTTGCTCAGTTCACCATTATCAACTACAGATTCACTACGGAACTTATGAACTTCAAATCGGGTAAGTAAAATAATTGCCATTACTTAAAGGCTGGGTAGTTATTGACTAGCGCTGTGGTGGCCAAACTACGCCATGCGTGCCCGAAGTGGCACACAGAGCCATGTCGCCTGGAATGTGCAGCGTCGCTGTTCCTCTTCCGGGTTTCTGGCACGCACATGCGCACGACGATCAGCCTGCCTTCGTGCATGCAGCTGTGCTGGAAAGTGGAAGAACTGGCCTTCCATTTTCCGGCTGATCATCTTGGGTGCATGCGTGCCAGTAAGCGGAACATTAGTTGGCCAGCATGCATGTGCAGTGCGCATGCTGGAAACTGGAAGTTCATTTTGCAGCACCCGCATCCCCCCCTGGGCACCTCCTCTCCCGGGTTGCGGCCCAGCGCATGCTCCCTTTTTGGCGCTCGGTGTCGAATAGGTTCTCCATCACTGGACTAGCATATTTACTAAGGAGACAGGAAACTAGCCGGGTTGAACAAGCCACTAGGCCCGACGCACCAGGATGGGTAAAATGGCATTTTAAAAGATAAGTCTCGGGCTTTAAAACACAGGGCTCGTTCAGGATGCTAAGTAAGTTTTAATCGTGGTTTGCTCTTTATACGGCTAAACTCACACAACGTAACACGTAGCTAGGAGCAACAGTTCACAAAGTGAAAACTGGAGCTTCACACTGGTAAGCTATGAGGCGGCTTGAGGAGGCCTAATTTTTTTTTTCCTATCATGGTTTGTAATCCACGGTTCATGGGTGCAAGTGTTGGTGAACCCCCACTGATGATAATCAACCATGATTTAGTGTGGCATGCGGGTTCTCTGTTTAAAAGTGAAGCATTAAACAAGAATAGAATAACAGAGTTGGAAGGGACCTTGGAGGTCTTCTAGTTCTAACCCCCTGCTTAGGCAGGAAACTCTACACCACTTCAGACAAATGGATACCCAACCTTTTCTTAAAGACTTCCAGTGTTGGGGCATTCACAACTTCTGGAGGCAAGTTCTGTTCCACTGATTAATTGTTCTCGCTGTCAGGAAATTTCTCCTCAGTTCTACGTTGCTTCTCTCCTTCATTAGATTCCACCCATTGTTTTTTGCCCTGCCCTCAGGTGCTTTGGAAATTAGCTTGACTCCCTCTTCTTTGGGGCAGCCCGTGAGATATTGGAAGACTGCTATCTTGTCTCCCCTAGTCCTTCTTTTCATAGACATACCCAGTTCCTGCAACCGTTCTTCGTATGTTTCAGCCTCCAGTCCCCTAATTCTCTTTGTTGCTCTTCTCTGCACTCTTTCCAGAGTCTCCGCATCTTCTTTACATTGTGGCAACAAAAACTGGAAGCCGTATTCCAAGTGTGGCCTTCCCAAGGCCTTATAAAGTGGTATCAACACTTCACGTGATCTTGATTCTATCCCTCTGTTGATGCAGCCTAGAACTGTGTCGGCTTTTTTGGCAGCTGCTGTCCACGGCTGGCTCCTATTTAAATGGTTGTCCACTAGGACTCCAAGATCCCTTCTCACAGTTACTACTATTGAGCAAGGTGCCACCTATACTGTACCTGTGCAGAGTTATGGAAACTTCACCAGCAGCTTTATTTTTCCGTTAACCATATGGGGAAAGAAGTGCAAGAGCAACAAAACTGGGTGGGAAAAAAACAAAGGGAATAATGGGAGCAGGATATAAGGACAACCCTCCCCCCAAAAAAAGACTTTAAAAAATACTCTCCATTTTGCAGCGGGACGGTTCCCCCGTCTGAGTCTCCATTTCCACCTGAGGCGGAATCGAGGGGTCTACATCATCCAGTCCTACGTGCCTTCCATCCTCTTGGTGGCCATGTCCTGGGTCTCTTTTTGGATCAGCCAGTCAGCTGTACCTGCACGGGTCTCCCTAGGTAAAGAGAGGACTCCACCTGGTTTTGACAAAGCCCTTTGGAGCCGGGGTGGCGCATTGAATAGAGTGCTGGATAAGGATTGTGGAGGATTTAATTGAAATTTTGAGCTCACCTGCCTCACAGATTTGTTGGGAGAAGGAGGAGGAGGAGGAGGAGGAGGAGGAGGAGGAGGGTGATGTGTGTGTTATCTTAAGCTCCTGAGAATCCAAGGTTGAAAAAGCAAGTAAGTAATTTTCTGTCAAGGGAGGGGGTGGCTCAGGGGCTAAGACGCTGAGCTTGTCAATCAGAAAGGTCGGCAGTTCGGAGGTTCAAATCCTTAGTGCTGCCTAATGGAGTGAGCTCCCGTGACTTGTCCCAGCTTCTGCCAACCTAGCAGTTCGAAAGCACGTAAAAAATGCAAGTAGGAAAAATAGAAACCACCTTTGGTGGGAAGGGAACAGCATTCCATGCACTCTTCGGCATTGAGTCTTGCACGGAGACGTCTTCGGACAGCGCTGGCTCTTCGGCTTTGAAACAGAGATGAGCACCGCCCCCCCAGAGTCGGGAACGACTAACACACATGTGCGAGGGGAACCTTTGTCTTTACCTAATTTTCTGTCTCCTTAGACTAGTGTTAGTCATAAGTAGATCAAAGATGGGGGGGGGGGGTAGAAATCATGCAAAGACATCCTTAGCTAACTTCGCTGTGCTTCTAACATAATAAAAAAATAATAATTCTGAGCCAAGTTGGTTAAATAAATAAATTGAGGTGGTTGAACTCAGACAAAACATCCCTGTATAAGTCAGATGGTTAGTCCATCTAGATCAACATGCAAGCCAGTTGGTTCTACCCATTTTAATTGTTCGGGGAGGAGGAAAAACTTTGACTTTTAATTAGGTGAAAACCGCAGGAAACTTCAGAGTCAGTTTTCCCCAGAACTGTGCCAATCTATATATATGTAAGAGCCAAATACCACTCACTCATCACGGAATCTCCAGAACCGTAAAGCCTACAAACTTGGAAGTTTGTCACGTATGTTCCTCTTGGCTTCTAGGTCCTTGCTAAGAAGGGATATTTTGAAACGACCATCAGTTCATTAGTATTTCTTATATATTAATTAACATGCTCTGATGCTAAGGCGTTCTACTCCCCCTCCCCACCTGAAAAGAACTCTGTTCCAACTGCCAGTTGCCTCACATTCCGTTCAAACTGGCAAACGTTCCAGTCCTTTACTCAGAGCAGTCTGGGGTACTTACAGTACTAAACATCAGTACCTCACCAAAATGTCTACGCCTTCCACCCATGGAACTGCTTCTGGACTCAAGGTGGCGGGAGCAATATACTCTTATGTGTTTCAATCACTGACCACCACTAGGCCAATGGATTGAACCAGATTTCTCCTGCATTGCCCGATCACATAGTTTTGTCGCAAAGCGCGGGTCTCCAGCTAGTATGATCTATCCAAATAAAACTATTCTTTGAGGAATCTACCTGCCTAGGAGTTTTGTTCACCATGGGTGTTTTGACTTGGAACCCTGATATTGGCGTAAATAAAATTCTTAGACTCTAAGTGGAAAGGCCTCTGTGTTATATTTTTTGGGGGGATATGCTCCCCCTAGGCGCTAATTTTTTTTTTTTTTGGTTTCTTTCTTATAGGCATAACCACAGTTCTTACCATGACCACCCTGATGGTGAGCGCTCGTTCTTCCCTTCCTAGGGCTTCGGCCATAAAAGCGTTGGACGTCTACTTCTGGATCTGTTACGTCTTCGTCTTCGCTGCACTGGTGGAGTACGCCTTTGCCCATTTCAATGCCGACTATATGAAAAAGCAGAAAGACAAACTGAAGACCAACAGGCAGGCAGAAGAGGTCAGTATAACGTCTGGCTAAGACCCGTTTCTTAGCTTGGATGGGGCCCAAAGCTAGCTTTTGATGGCATTCATGTGTTTTATTGGATTCATCTTATTGGTGCAACTGACTCTAAAAGTTCTCGTGGCTTTCACCCAATTAAAAGTTTTCCCTTTCCCTCCCCCCCGGGTCACTGGTTACACTGTCCAATCCAGTTGCTGGTTGGTTGCTTGGTTACTTTGCTCCTCCTCTGGCCAGCCACCTGTGAGAATGTCCTTTGTTCCCACAGGAAAATCTTACTGTTTTGGCTACTGTTCTGACCTAGGCTTCCTTAGAAAGCAAAAAGCAAAGTCTTGGCCCCTGCAAAACCTTTTTTATTTACATGACTGTGAATTCCTTTCATTCACAGTCAGAAAGGCTTAGCAAACAGTCTTTCAGAGGAATGCTTATATACACACACCTTATCTCGTTTGGAACATTGCCAGATAACTAGTTCCCAACTGCAGGGCAAGGCAAACTTGGCATAGAGTGTCTTATAATTACAAACAAAACTTTTCTCTTGACATAGTCGAATGACCGAATTGTTTCCTGCAAAAGCCAACTCCCCATTTGGGTTTCCTATGGGAGGGGCCAATCACTTCCAAGGTGTGGCTTTATTCTTAAATCGACCCTGCTTTCTTAGTTGTTCTTGTCTTCCGGCAGCTCTGCGCATGCACACACTGGGAACAGGCTCCAGCTGTTCCTCTGCCTCGCTGCTGTCTAGCTCCCTCTCTGCCTCCGACGCAGAGCCCTCGTCTGAGCTTTCCCCAGCCCCCAGGACTGGCCCATGTTCCCCCCCAACCTCCTCACTGTCCGACTCTGCTGCCAGCTCCTCAGGCCACTGGCAGACCACAACAGCTACAAACCCCCATCCAACTATTCCCCCCCCCTCCAGCCAGATTCATCCAGGGTTGACACTTGGTTAGGAAGGGTTTATAAATCCAGCCATCTTGGCTTAGGCAACAAACCCACAACTTTCTTTCTGTAACAGTTTGCAAAAGCTATTTATGCCACCAGGGTAGTCCAGGTCTATTTTTGTAGGCCAGAATGTCTGGATTACCCAGGTTGGGGGGTGGGGGGGGAAACTGGGCCTCCGGTTGACCATCTTCCCAATTTTTACCTGCCCTCTTTCCCCTTTCAGGTCAATGTGAAAAATGCGATTGTTATGTTTTCTCTTTCGATTGCTGGAGTCAACCAGGAGCTGGCCACGTCCAGCAGGCCGCGTCGAAGGCCCCGGCACCTGTCTGGCTCGTACAGCTCAGCTGAAGTAGAAACGGGGGACACCAAGAAAGGGGGGGCACCAAAGCCCAGAAGAGGCCTAAAGTCTCTCTTCAAACCCATCGATGCCGACACCATCGACATCTATGCCAGGGCGGTTTTCCCAGCGGCCTTTGCTGCAGTCAACGTCATCTATTGGGTGGCCTACACCATGTGAGGACCCCAAAGGGCATCCAGACGTTCCTTCGCCCTTCCCTGCAGGAGCTTGAGGACAATCGAGAGGACGCCCCACGAGGGGAGCCGAGCTCGGGAAGTGCTTTTTCAGCACAGCTGTTCCAGAGCCGAACTATTCTTTTGCACGCACAGATGTTTGTTTCATTTGCCTCTTCCATCCCCAAGGGGAGGAAGAAGTTGTGTTGACAACGAAGGCAAAGGAAGAACGGCTCACTTTATCATCTGATTTTGTTTCACTTTCTTGGCGAACCCAAATGACAGTGTTTCCCCCCCACCCAAGGAAGGCACAAACAGCTCTGCCAAGATTTGACCAGCCTCTAAGCAATGTCTCTCGTTTCTCCATTAACTGTGCCAAGTTCTGGATTAAGACCATTTGGAGCATCCGAAATATCAGGAATATATCTGAAATAATTTGTTGTGAAAGTAGGACACAATTTCTTGTGAGAAATTTATTATCTGGGCAATAATTCAGCTGGGACATCACGGGCGGGATGAAATGAAACGAGCAATTTTTTTTTTTTTAGTTGTCTGGAGCAGCTGCTCTTGATTTTAAAGCTTTTGACAATTTTCAGGTTTCAACTACTCAAAGATGGGCTGGTTGAGATTTTGCAGAATTTCTCTTTTATTTATTTTTTATCTGCGGCATTACCACACTCCTTCTCCTCCTTGGCTGCAAAGTTCGCCATAGCAGTCATGGCATGATCATTTATATTTGGTAATTTTTGAAATGATTTCCTTACCTTTTAATTATTTATTCTAGGCCGCTTTCGGATTTGGACAGGGAAGATAATGTTCCCAATTTGGGTCTTCGTAATTTTTAATGTACCTTTTGTTTTCGCACAAAGGATTTAGAACAAACCTAACAGAATATGAAACAGGCTTGCAGCAAAACTGTGGGGTTTTTTTTTTTTTTTTTTTGCTGAAATGTAGCTCACTGCAAGAACCAAAACCCTAACAATTCTTTTAAAAATGTAAAACAATGTGTCGCTCATTTTTAAATAAGCCATGCTAACAAGTCATTTGAATCTTATTAATAACCCAAGTAATCTTTCTTTTTCCTGGAGATATGTAAGGATGCCTGCGTTTTCCAGCCTGAATGCCTTAACAAATAGGCAGAAATACCAATGTTGTTTCAAAAGCATTTGTTTTGCAATTGGGAGTTCCTTAAGCTTATTATTATTATCATTATTAATTTGCAACAATTTGCACACACTTTCCTTTAATAGCAAACAGATGCAGTTGACATAGAAATGTACACATGAAAGGTTATATAATACCATATACACATACACAAATACTGGATGGATGGATGGACAGATAGATTAGATAGATAGATAGATAGATAGATAGATAGATAGATAGATAGATGATAGATAGACAGACAGACACACAGACAGACAGACACAGATGATAAATAGATGATAGTAGATACACAAATACTGGATGGATGATGGATGGATGGATGGATGGATGGATGGATGGACAGATAGATACAGTCGATAGATAGATAGATAGATAGATAGATAGATAGATAGATAGATAGAGATGATAGAGATAGATAGACAGATGATAAATAGACAATAGTAGATAGATATAGATAGATAGATAGATAGATAGATAGATAGATAGATAGATAGATAGACAGACAGACACAGACAGATAGAAGATTAGATAGATAGATAGATAGATAGATAGATAGATAGATAGATAGATAGATAGTAGACAGATGATAGATAGATGATAAATAGAAGATAGTAGATAGATGATAGATAGATGATAGATAGATAGATAGATAGATAGATAGATAGATAGATAGATAGATGATAGATAAATAGAAGATTGTAGATAGATGATAGATAGATGATAGATAGATAGATAGATAGATAGATAGATAGATAGATAGATGATAGATAGATAGATGGTACGATGGCTTGCGTATGCAAGGGAAGGTCTATATAAAAATGATGTCAAGAGAAGGAGGAAACATACATGAATATTATTACAATATTTTACAGTGAATTTTTAGACAGTGGAAGAAGACACAAGTCTTTTGATCAGCTGAAAAAGAAGCAGAGCCAGCTAGAAAAATACAAAATTATCTGCATCGGTATCAAAGGCCTTGGCAAGGGAGCCTAGGTGCTAACCTAGTTTGACAAAACCAGATCAGATCAACCAGTCAATCAGAAGAGAGCTGAAAGGGACCTTGGGCGAGGGGGGGGGGGCGTTCTTCTAGTCCAACCCCCTCCTCAAGCAGGAGATCATTTCAAACAAGTGACTGTCCAGTTTTTTCTTAACTATCCCCAGTGATGAAGCACCCACTGGTTAATTTCTCTGTCTGGAAGTTTCTCCTCAATTCCAGGTGGCTACTCTCCTGGATTTAGTTTCCATCTGTTGTTTCTTGTCTTTGCCTTCTGGTGCTTTGGAAAATAAACTGAGCCCCCTTTTCTCTGGGGCTGCCCCTCAAATACTGGAATACTGCTATCGTGTCCCCCTCTAATCCATTTTTCCCCTAGACTAGCCCAAATCCCAAATCCTGCAACCGTTCTTCATATCTTTTAATCTCTGGGCCTTTAATCAATTTAGTTCAGGGGTGGGTTCCTGCCAGTTCTAACCTCTTCCAAATCTACCGTGCCAGTTAGAACCGGTTCCAGCTCCCTCCCCCCGCCCATCTGCACCACACTTGCCCCGCCCACCGCTCACTGATTGGCTGGCTCACCAATCGCCCCGCCCGCCTCTAAACCTTAAAGTCTTAAAACTGTCAAGTTTGAACACCCCCCGTTTTTTTTTTTTCCCTAAAGGGTTAGGAGTGCAAGGGTCTTGTAACTTGACAGCTTTAAGACTTGCACACTTCAATGCCAGAGTTCCTGAGCCAACATGACTGGAGGAGGAATTCAGGGAGTTGAAGTCCACAAGTCTTACAGCTGGCAAGTTTGAACACCCCTGGGGATTTTTTTTCTAAAGGGTTAGGGGTGCGAGGGTCTTGTAACTTGACAGCTTTAAGACTTGCACACTTCAATGCCAGAGTTCCTGAGCCAACATGACTGGAGGAGGAATTCTGGGAGTTGAAGTCCACAAGTCTTACAGCTGGCAAGTTTGAACACCCCTGGGGATTTTTTTCTAAAGGGTTAGGGGTGCAAGGGTCTTGTAACTTGACAGCTTTAAGACTTGCACACTTCAATGCCAGAGTTCCTGAGCCAACATGACTGGAGGAGGAATTCTGGGAGTTGAAGTCCACAAGTCTTACAGCTGGCAAGTTTGAACACCCCTGGGGATTTTTTTTCTAAAGGATTAGGGGTGCAAGGGTCTTGTAACTTGACAGCTTTAAGACTTGCACACTTCAATCCCAGAGTTCCTGAGCCAACACTGGGATTTTTTCCCCTAAAGGGTTAGGGGTGCGAGGGTCTTGTAACTTGACAGCTTTAAGACTTGCACACTTCAATGCCAGAGTTCCTGAGCCAACATGATTGGAGGAGGAATTCTGGGAGTTGAAGTCCACAAGTCTTAAAGCTGTCAAGTTTGAACACGCCTGGGGTTTTATTTTCTAAAGGGTTAGGGGTGCAAGGGTCTTGTAACTTGACAGCTTTAAGACTTGCGTGCTTCAAATGCCAGAGTTTCTGAGCATTTGGTTGCTAAGCAAGAGTGTTGTTGAGTTTCACCACATTTTACAAGTTGGCCACGCCCACCCAGTCACATGACTGCCAAGCCCCTCCCACTCAGTCACATGGCCGACAAGCCACTCCTACCCAGTCACATGGCTGGCAAGCCACTCCCACAAAGCAGGCCACACCTACAGAAGAGGTTCTAAAATTTTTTGAAACCCACCACTGATTTAGTTGCTCTTCGCTGCACTTTTTCCAAAGTCTCTACATCTTTTTTTCTGTAATGCGTAATTACAAAGAATCTGGAGACTAAAACATATGAAGAACGGTTTGCGGTGACCAAAACTGGATGCAGTATTCCAGGTGTGGCCTTACTAAGGCTTTATAAAGCAACACGGAGAGATTCAACCTGGAAATAAGGAGAAATTTCCTGACAGTGAGAACAATTAACCAGTGGAACTGCTTGCCACCAGATGTTGTGTGTGCTCCATCACTGGAGGTTTTTAAGAAGAGACTGGACAGCCACTTATCTGAAATAAGTCTAATGAAGCTAGTCTAGCTAGACTAGTGAAGAGAAGGACCAGGGGGAGACAGGAGAGCATCTTTCAATATTTGAGGGGCTGGCACAGAGAGGGGCGGGGGATCAAGCTATTTTCCAAGGCACCGGAAGGCCAGAGAAGGAATAATAATGGATGGAAACTGAACAAGGAGAGATTCAACCTGGAAATAAGGAGGAATTTTCTGACAGTGAGAACCATGGAGCAGAAGTTGCCTTTTCAGAGGTTGTGGGAACTTCATCCCTGGAGGCTTTCAAGAAGAGGCTGGACTGCCGTCTGTCAGAAATGGTGTAGGGTCTCCTGCTTGGACCTACAAGGTCCCTTCCAACTCTGTTAAACTGTTAGTTCTAACACTTCACGTGGTGTGCCCAACTTCCTTTTCTGCTCCGGGTAAAAGAACAAAAAACGGGATTGAGGTTTGCCACGAAGGGGACGGTGGTATAGTTGAATTACGCATCGTTGTATTTGGGAAGAGGAAAAAAAATGGGAGATGAGAGGAAAGTCGGCTGGCTGAAGCTGCTGCAAGATGGCCCTTGAAAAGAGTCCCTCTTTGGTTCTTAAAGGGAATTGTTTTCCGCTAGCAGATAATGAACTTTAAAAATATATATATTAGTGCCGTTCCAGTAAGTCTCCTTCTATCAGGAGCAACTAACTCTATTCAGTCCTCGAAGTGCTTACAGCTAATAGCTTCTGTTGTTAGGCAAAGGAATTGAAAGATTTTTTTTTTACTGTGTGTTAGAAGCAGGAATTCCCTCCCTCCCTCGCACCCTGTCGTTTGCCTTTTCTCTGTGCCAGCACAATTAAATAGAGTTGGGAAGGGATTAATGGACCCTCCCCAAAGATTACACAGAGGATGCAAGTTGGGGCCAGCCAGCCATGCTCTGATTGTTTATTCTGCTCTTCCCCTTTTTTTCTGTTGCATTTTTCTTCTGTCTCTTGCAATCAGAGACTGCTGATTAGTGGACCAGTTTTACTGAATCAGGTTATTTCCTTAAACCTGGTTACTGAATCAGCCCACTTTTTTTTTTAAACCTCCTCCTCGAAACGCCACAGGGCAGTGATAAGGGAACGTTTTCGGCACCAAGTGCCCACACCGGAACGCACATGCATTGCATGGGCATGTGTGTGCGCCGGAAACCCAAAGACTAAGCTATCTGGTGTGCATGCATGTGCTGGACAGCTTGTCTTTGGGGTTCTGGCATGTGCGTGCTGAAGGTCAGCTGGCCGGTGTGCGCATGCCTGTTTTTTGGGCCAGTTTTCCGGGCCATTTTCCAGGTGTTTTTGGTTTGTTTTCAGGCCATTTTTGGGCTGTTTGGAGGCTGTTTTCAGACCTTTTCTGGGCCATTTTCAGGCTGTTTTTGGCCCCATAAATGGCCCTAAAACAGCCCAAAATATGGCCTGGAAATGGCCTGGAAAATGACCCAGAAAACAGCCTGGAAAACCGACCCACAAATGGCCTGAAAACAGCCTGGAGAAAGGCCCGAAAATGCCCCCCAAAACCTGTGTTTTAGTCACTTTTGGTCTGTTTTCAGGCCATTTTCTGGTTCTCCAATGCTTGGGAAGATCAGCGGGCCATCGCACCGGAAGCTAGAAGAGCAGCTGGTGATGCCCAGAGAGAGGTCTCTGCATGCCACCTCTGGCACATGCCATTTAAAACCCCGCCCTGGCTTAGATGTGTGACCCTAATCAACGAATGAGTAGAGGGTACCACTGCTAAGCCACCACGTGGCTTGATCTGAGTTTGGCATGATGTATGGAGGTCTTGTATTACATTTTGCAACTCCGAGCATAGGAGCACATCTCTGAATTTTCCTGGGAGTTAGAACAATTAATCCAGAAGTTGTGGGTGCCCCAACACTGGCTCTTAAGAAGAGACTGGGCAACCATCTGTCTGAAACGGTATAGGGTTTCCTGCTTGAGCAGGGGGTTGGACTAGAAGACCTCCAGGGTCCCTGTTGTTCCATTATTCCGCTTCCTTTCGATGTCATTATTTGCCTATTGTCATTCGCCTATCTCTTTTACTGGAGTCCTGATACTGAAGGAATATTAGAAGTGGCAGGAAAGCCTGTTAGATTGCTGAATAATACATGTCAAAGACTGTAATTTATGTGTTGCACTGAAAGCGTTTGGTAATTCCTCACCCACACTCCCGTTCTTGAAAAGAATTTAAGAAAAAGCTAATGGGAATACAGTACATGACAGCACATATATACTGTATATCTCAAGGATTTAATTTAAAAAAAAACAGTGTAAAATAACATCACAGGAGACCTTTCTGTTTTAGGTAGTTTCCCCCCTCCTTTTTTTTCTTTTTCTTTTTTCTTTCCCCACCTCAAAAGAAGCATACCTTGGATTTTCGTGTCATTCGAGTCTTTATTTAGTCACAAGAAAACCGGCTTGTTTTGACTCTTGAGTGGATCCCGCAGAACTGTGCTTGAAAGGACAGGCAGTCTGTTGATGCTAAATGGAGAGAAGACAATTTTCTTCCCCTCACTCGCACACCATCTGTTGTAGCTACTGTGGGAGGTGGGGAAAACTGTATCTTGTGGCATTTGTAAGAGGCCCAACAGCCAGTGAGATTAAGCAAAGACAGTTGGCCCAACTGAGAACAAGCTGTAAGACATCTGCTGGGGTAGCATGCTTCTCCACCAGAAGTATGCTAGTGCCCTCAGTCTGCCTAAGACACCCTGCATTTTATACGTTTTAAAATGCTGGGGAGCAGCACTGAAAGGCTCAACATTTGAGATCCATTTGCGGGCTTTATTTCTCCTCTTTAGTTTTTCAAGGTTGCAATTTTGTCAAGCCGTCTCAGCACCCTTTTCCGAAAGCTTTCCGGAACACTTATGCCTTTTAATAAACATTTGTTAAGTCGGAAAAGATGCTCCTAGACACCTCCTGATGTTTTGCTATCGTAGAGTAACACAGCTCTTCCCCCCCTACCGTGCTGATTTCAGTTTCTCAAGTCCTTCAGTTATAAATTTGGTCGCTCACACAAGTTGGTTGGCTAGCAGCCTGTACTAAAACCCATCCATATTTTTAATATTGTAAGAGCCAAGGTGGCGCAGTGGTTAGGGTGCAGTACTGCAGGCCACTTCAGCTGACTGCTATCTGCAGTTCAGCGGTTCAAATCTCACTGGCTCAAGGTTGACTCAGCCTTCCATCCTTCCGAGGTGGGTGAAATGAGGACCCAGACTGTGGGGGCGATATGCTGACTCTGTAAACCACTTAGAGAGGGCTGAAAGCTCTATGAAGCGGTATATAAGTCTAACTGCTACTGCTATTGCTAATATACCGTATTTTTCAGAGTATAAGACGGACCTTCCCCCCCCCCCTAAAAGAGCATGAAAATGTTGGTGCATCTTATACACCGAATACAGCCATTTTTGGCCTCCCGAAGCCCTGCCCCCACATCCCATTTTTGCAAAAATGTTTTGCATTTTTCGCAAAAACAGAGACATGTTTGCCTTTCCCCAGCCCCCAGAAGCACTCTGCAGGCTTCAGCAGGGTTGGGGGAAGGCAAAAATGCCACTGTTTTTACGAAAAATGGGTGAAAATGGAGGCGTTTTTGCCTTCCCCCAGCTCCCAGGAGCACTCTGCAGGCTTCAGCAGGGCTGCGGAAAGCAAAAATGGCCCGTTTTTTGCAAAAAATGGCCCATTTTTTGCAAAAATGTGGGCATTTTTGCCTTTCCCCAGCCCTGCTGAAGCCTGCAGAGTGCTCCTGGGGGCTGGGGAGGACAAAAACATTTTTTTCTTACTTACCTCTTCGAAATCTTGGTGCGTCTTATACACAGGTGCATCTTATAGTCCGAAAAATATGGGTATGTACATATTTTTGTATGCAGCTCACCCTAACCTAATTTTCTCAACTGTGACATTTTGTGCAGCAGTCCTCACTCCAATATAGGTTGCTTTTTTTGTAGTGAATTGCTTTATAAATATAAGAAAACTGAATTTTGGAGAATGTCTTTGATTTGTACGTTATTTCAAACTTTGAAAGTAATTACTATCATCATGAAATCTGAACATATCTTCAAACGTGAATTAAACAAATACCTACCCTGTCCTTTTTTTAAGAGGCCAAATTCCAGTTTGATGGAACCTGTAGAGACATTTCCTGGACTCAATTAATTCCTGCAAGATAAGGCATTGTTTCCATTAGTGCATTAAATGATTGTAGCTCACCTGAGTTTCTCATATATATATAAGAGCTGAACTGACAATACTTTAACCTTTCTCTAATTGGAGAAAAAATAGTTTTCTTCCTGTAAGTGTTAAACATAGATGTGGTCTATATTAAGAAGCAGCTAAATAATATCTATGTGCTATCTATCATACTTAGTTGCAATGGAATTACCATGGAGATCAGAAATTTTTCATGCATCGTTAGTCTGTGGTCTCTATGCCAGGCTGGCTCACATCCAGTTTTTGGTACACTAAGTGTGAACCTGGTCCCTGTACTTTCTGTCCACAGTACCATTGACCTTCAAATTTGCAAATCTTTCTCTGCTTTAAAAAAAACAAACCAGGACATCCTTTTTTCCAAAATACTAAAATGTTAAATAATTAATCATATGACCAACACCGGCCCTTCTACCTAGATTAGGTAGTCCTCAACTTACAACAATTCATTTAGTGACCATTCAAAGTTACGACGTCACTGAAAAAAAGTGACTTATATGACCATTTTTCAAAGTTACAACCTTTGTAGCATCCCCATGATCACATGGTCAAAATTCAGATGCTTGGCAACTGGTTCATACTTATGACCACAACTCTGTCCCAAGGTTGTGTAATCACTTTTTGCAAACTTTTGACAAACAAACTCAATGGAGAAGCCAGATTTACTTAACAATCAGGTTTCCAACTTATCACCTGCAGTGATCCACTTAATGACTGTACAAGACAGGCTGTAAAATGGGGCAAAACCTGCTTAACAAATGTTTCACAGAAATTTTCGGCTCAAGCAATATAGCAATATAATTCTTTATTGGCCAAATGTGATTGGACACACAAGGAATTTGTCTTTGGTGCGTATGCTCTCAGTATACATAAAAGAAAAGATACATTCATCAAGAATCATAAGATACAACACTTAATGATAGTCATAGAGTACAAGTAAGCAATTAAATCATACTATGAAACAATCGATATAAATCATAAGGATACAAGCAACAAAATTACAGTCCTGCAGTCATAAGTGGGAGGAGATGGGGGTTAGGAACGATGAGAAGACTAATTGGAATAGTAATTTAGCCTTAGTGAATAGTTTGACAGTGTTGAGGAAACTATTTGTTTAGCTGAGTGATGATGTTCGGGAAAAAACTGTTCTTGTGTCTAGTTGTCTTGGTGTGCAGTGCCCTATAGCGTCGTTTTGAGGGTAGGAGTTGAAACAATTTATGTCCAGGATGTGAGGGGTCTGTAAAAATTTTCACAGTCCTCTTTTTGACTCATGCAGTGTACGGGTCCTCAATAGAAGGCAGGTTGGTAGTAATTGTTTTTTCTGCAGTTCTAATTATCCTCTGAAGTCTGTTTCTGTCTTATTGGGTTGCGGAGCCAAACCAGACAGTTATAGAGATGCAGATAATTGCGGTCGTAAGTTGAGAACTACCTGTACCTCATATTTTCACTAGGACAAAACCCGATTCCAACCTCTGCTACTATGAAGGTTTAATGTCTACTATTTACAAATACAGAGGTATTCTCTTAGAAAATGATGAATACTATTGCCCGAAGGCCACTTACATTTCTCTTATCTTTTGTTTTTTTTCGTAATAGCCTCTGAAATTCAAAAACAGAATTGAATCAGATGATTGGCTGAAACAATTTTCCCCACTAAAATTTAGCTAATGTTCTCTTGCCCTCTGCTGGAAGAAAACAATACCATATATGTTCCTTGTATACAGAAATCTGAGATTGTGTTTGGCCTAAAATAAAACAACAGACTACGTTTTTGTAGCTCATACCGTGGAACTTTACTTTTGAAGATACCTTAAGACGACTTTCTGTTATTGTAAGAGTATGAACAGGCTTGCACATTGCCTTAGAAGTTAATACATCTACCTAATATGTAAGCAGCCCAGGTTTGAATCCCAGAAAGGTATGATTAGCTGATGAGAGCTAAATAGCTCGAAATAAATCTATGCTAGTTTCCCTTTATTTCTGACGGTAAATATAAATTCAACACAAAAATAGTTTGTCGCAAAAGTGACTGCCTGCGAAGGCTCCTGGATTGGGGCTGAAAGGCGAAAGTGGAAGCAATATGCTCCCTACCGTATTTGGGGTAGATAGAAAAAACACCTGACTTGCACATTGTGCTAAACCATGGTTTGCTTATAAGCCACACTGATTGTGTTGACATATGGTTGGGATTAAAGAAGGCAATGCTAAACTGTGATTGGCTGATTTATGGCCCAGTGTGCAAATCCAGATAAGTTTTATAACGTTTCAACATGTTGCATGAACTTGAGTCATTGAATTACTTCAGTGAACCATAGTTCATGCCTTATACCTGTTGCAAACAATCCTTTGCTAAAACTGAAGAGAAAATTTTATTTCACATGGTTCTATTTTGATACCTCCAATTCTCTTATAAGCGTACAAAGAAAACAGAAAACAGAAGTTAACCCTGAACCCTGCAACTTTATGAAGGAAAAGAAAATATAAAATATATTAAAAGAGATTTGTTTTTGTTTTTAAAGTCAAATTTTAGGATTACAGGTTGTCCTCGACTTACAAACGCTCACTAGTCACTGTTCAAAGTTACAACAGCACTGAAAAAAAGTGACTTGTGACCGCTTTTCACACTTATGACTATTGCAGAAACCCCCCCAGGGTCATGTGATCAAAATTCAGAATGCTTGGCCACTGATTCATACTTACGACCGTTGCTGGTCACGTGATTCTACCAAGCAAAGTCAACGGGGGAAACCAGATACGCTTAACAGCCATGTTGCTAATTGAAGAACTGCAGCGATTCACTTAACGACGACGGCAAGAAAGGTGGTAAAATGGGGCAAAACTCAAATGTCTCGCTTAGCAACGGAAATGAGGGGCTCGATTGTGGTCCTAAGTCAAGGACTTCCTGTGTATTTCTTTTTCCTCTTCTCTCCCCTTCCTTTCTTCTCTGCTGTAACTTCGATCCTGCAAAAGACTAAATGACACACAAAGGGTCTCAGAAATTTAAAAATAAAGTAAATTTAACTTTCAATTAAGTAAATATGGACTCGTTTCTGAATAAGTACATAAATAATAGAGGTGACCATGTGTGCTGGACTGCAGGCTGGCTAACTCATTTTTAATGGCTAACCTTTTATAAACTCCACTTTTCTTTATCAAGAGGCTTAATATATAATTTTGAGGTAGAAAAAAATCACTTAAAGATGCTTCCGCCCACCTGGAAAGTTTGCACTTCGACTTTCACCCCGCTTTTTTTTTTTTTTTTACCTCAGGCCCTTCCTGTTCTCTTCGTTGCTAGGCAAATCAGCCCTCTTCGCGGCACCCAATTGGCGGGTAGGTGAGTCTTCTCCTCCCCTTCTCGGGTTCCCCTCCGGCCATTGGCTGGCCGACATCCCGCCCTCGCCTTGGCGCCAGGTAAGGACATGTCTCCGAGCTCTGATTGGCTGGAGTCTGAGATTGGGGTGAGGGTGGGGGTGTGTGAAAGCAATGGCTCTCAGGTGAAGTGCCAGCCCGGCCCTGGCTTCCGATAGGTCGGCAAATGCGGAGAGGCGGGCGCTTAGAAAACGCGCCATTGGCTGACAGGGAGGAGGGTGGGGCCGAACAGGGAGGCGGCCCCTCAGTGAGGCGGGGCCGCCATGTTGGGAGGCGGGAGGGCGGCTGGGGGTCGCTGAGGGGGTGAGCCGGGCGGCGGGAGCGCGCCTTCTTTAACTGCCCGCGCGGACGGGAGCGCGCCCCCTCCTCAGGAAGGGGGGGGGGGAAACCCGAAGCGGGGGGGGGGAGCGGGAAAGAAAAAGCTCCTGTCAGGAAGGGGCGGACGCGAAGGACGACTCAGAGCCCTTCCCTCGCGTCTCCTCCTCCGGGAAGTTGGAGCCGAAGTTTCGCGGAGCGAGTCGGCCGCGGGAAGTGCGGAGAGGCGACGACCCCCGTCACCTCACCTCACCTCACCTGGAAGTGAGGGGTGGGTGGGATACCTGTAGAAGGGGAGACCCCCAAAGCAGGTGAGCTTTTTGAGGGGAGGGGGGGAACTGAGGTTGAGGGGAAGGGGGCAAACAGGAGAGCCAGGAATAATGGGGGAGGGTGAGAAGGAGGCAAGTGGAAAAGACCCCCCCCCACGCAGCCCACTCCCCATTACCTAAAGCAGGAAGCTTTTTTGGGGGGAACTAGGAGGCTGGGGGGAGGGGATGGAGGGAAAGGGGGCAAACAGGAGAGCCAGGAATAATGGGGGAGGGTGAGAAGGAGGCAAGTGGAAAAGACCCCCCCCCACGCAGCCCACTCCCCATTACCTAAAGCAGGAAGCTTTTTGGAGGGGAACTAGGAGGCTGGGGGGAGGGGAGGGGAGGGAAAGGGGGCAAACAGGAGAGCCAGGAATAATGGGGGAGGGTGAGAAGGGTCAAGTGGAAAAGAACCCCCCCACGCAACCCACTCCCCATTACCTAAAGCAGGAAGCTAAACTAAAGGGGACCCCCCCCCCCCAGGAAAGGCTAGCCAAGCTATTGTTCTTTTAACTAATATTAATGTGTTATTATTATTAATCTTTCCAATTAGGTCCTATTTCATTGTCCGGAGGTAAAGAACTGGATTCCCAAGCTGAAAGAGGTGAGTTCTAATCCTGCCTCCGACCAAAAGCCACTTAGGGCAACTTCTGGCTGGTGGTTCTTCCCCCCCCCCCTTTCTGGGAAAAAATATTGGCAAGCCACTTCCGAAAAATGTTGGCAAGAGAATGACGTGCATTTGTTCCTGTCGTCTCTAAGACTCAGGATTGTCTCGAAACCCATAACAACCAGCAGTCACAACAACATTGTGTCGAAAAGAAAAGTTTGGGAGAAGGCCATTCCCTTACTACTAATATTCATAGTATTCCTTCTCTCTCTCTCCATATGTCTAATTAGATCATATTCTTTAGCTGAATGTAGATTAATTTGACATTGAGGAGAAATTCAGATGGGACAGAACCAACGAGATAGGAGATAATGTAGCTTCTATTACAGTTACTATTAGAATTCTCTGTGTAAAATAAGTATTGATTTGTTTGTAAATTTATTTCGGTTACTCCTTAAGATGCTTGGAAGTTTATTTCTTCTTCAAATTTGTAGTGGTCTATAAGTTGCAGTGATCATTGTGTATATGGTGGGTATATGTGCATTGTATATAATTAGATCATATTCTGTAGCCAGAGAGATTAGTATGGCAGAGAACTAGTGGAAAGAATACAAACATTGTGGGTGTTACTGTTGCTTTTTGTTATTCTCATCAAACACTCCATTGTATATAAACTCCTGCAGTCTCACTGGACTGCAAGGAGCACAGGAACAGCAACAATAGCAATATTGGCAACAAAGGGTACATAAAACTGATATTGTGTTATAGTGTATATACACAAACCTCACACACATATACAGATAATCATTCTGTATTCTCCATTGCAGATGTTAGAATGTTGCCCACCTGGTCTAATCCCAAAAAGCTAAAATTTGGAGCCAGTTACTAGTGGGATGGGAGACCACCTGGAAATGTCAGGGCTGTAAACTTACCTGGGAAGGCAATGAAAATGTCCCCAAAAGGGGCATCAAATTGCTTCCATATTGTGTGGAAAAACAAGTTGTATATATGGGGAATCACCATATGATTCTGCATTTAAATAGAGGGGTGTTAAGGTGATGGAAAGCTTATGTCTACGAATAGTGTTATAATTATATTTAGCGCTATTTACACATACAACAAAATAAGTGTATTGCCATGCATGTGCTGTTTATGTGTGTATTATGAATGTTAATATTGTATATACTATTACCTTTGTATGTATGAACTTTTTGAACATTATATAGCCATTTATATGTATATTGGATCAGTTTACAGTTAGATTAAATTAATAATTCATATAGTTAAATATTCCACAGTGAGAGGCATAAATGTTGTTTATTAATAGTTTCTACAGTACTTTCCTTTGTCAGAACATCTTGCTATCAAATCTTTGTATCAAGGGGGGTTGGGGGAAAATGTGTCCTAAGAAAGACCCACAAGTGTCTCTGCAGGGGGGAGGGAGGAAGGGGGAGGGAGGGGGAGAGAGAGAGAGTGTGTGTCAAGGGATAGGCTTGAGAGAGGAGACTTTTATCATTGCTGTTGTGCATAATAGTGTGTTGTCATTGCTTCTTACCTGGTGGAGGTAAGATCGATCCCTTTTGTGAGGGATTGACAATGTCAGTGGAAAAGAGGTATGAGGTCTACTTTGCTGGGAAGGCATAGAAGAAAAGAAAAATTGAGATATTATTTGATTTGTATGCCATTTTTGGCTTAGATGATGGCCCTTCCTGCCATTTTCTCCCACAATAACAGTTGGCTTCCATGGCTGATGTGAACGTCAGTCTTTCTGCTTTTGTCAGGCTACTTGTGGTTGTTTATGCGTGTGGAACAAACACACCTATTGCATGAATCAAAAGTGGTTCCATGGAAATGGGTGAGCTGATACTATTATTATTTAATACAGTCTAAAGGGTTTTCGTGCAAGAGAGAGGTTTTTGTCCCACCATGAGCACTACAACTAAATAAACAAAGGAATGGGTGCCAGGGTAATTAAAAAAAAGAACTTGCAAGAATTTCAATTAAATATAAGTGGGCTAAATTATAGTGATTGAGCCAGGAGGTAAACTTGATGCTGAAGGAACAGGAAGTCTTTTTAAGAAGGTGAGCATGTGTAGTAAGTGGGTGAGGCCCTGGGAGTAGAAGGTGAAAAGGGTGTGTTTTTCCTTCTCTTCAATTATAATGTGAAGAGGGCATTGGTGGTATGTGAGGAATGCATGTACTGTCTGGCAGCCTAGAACTTACAGCAGAGGTGGGGAACTATGTCTCCTTTATGAATTGTGGACTTCAACTCCCAGAATTCCTGAGCCAGCCATTGTGGGTCAGCAATTCTGGGAGTTGAAGTCCACAAGTCATAAAGGGGCCATAATTCCCCACCTCTGAGTTACAGGATAGTTGAAGTTAGAGGCTGTCTGCAAATGAATGGGAGGGGCCACAGTCCTTTGCACACTTAAAAACAAGAGGCTTTGAACAGAAAGGAGTTAATTCCTAAATAAATACCGTATATATAACTTGCATTGCTACTTTGAGCCATCCAAAAATAGAACACTGCTTTTAAAAGAGGAGAGGTTATACAGTAGAGATAATTTCTGGGAAAACTGAGCTGACTTTTCTCTTTATGTGTAAAATGAAGACCATTTCATGTAATTCAGTGACAGGTAGCGTCTTTACACTCCAGAACGCAAAGTTTTAGAGTTGCACTCGCCCCATAAAATAAAACATTCAAGATTTAAATGTTCACAAGATTTAAGACACGATTTGTGAATTTGACAAGTTTCTTAAAAGTTGTGAGAGTTGGGTCTGTGGAAATGCTAATCTTTTTATTGAAGGTATTTGCTTTTCAACTGTTCTAACTAAAGGCAAGGAGGTTACAATTTGTTCCACGCTTCAAAGACTGTCATTAAGATAAAAACAAATGTAAACTTTCCAATGTTTAAGAATTCCTGAGTCAAACTTTACTGGTGATTAGAAAATTTCCTTTTGAACAGTTTATATCACACATTTTGTAGTTTCTGTGCTTGGAAGGGAAGGAATCAAGCCAGCAAATTTGTTTGCTAAAAATGATTCAGTTTTTCAAGTGGGAATAACTAACATTATTGGCCAAAATATTACCTGCTTTGTTTTAGCAGATGCAACTTCTATTCTAGAATGTACACAATTTAAATGTAATCATGCTTAAAGTTACAAGGTTGGGTTTTCCCCCACCTTAAGCAACAGTATAAAACTTTATTATAGCAAGGAAAGGAACACAAATTACACGGTTGATTTGTTTGACTTTGCATGTCCTTTTTAGGTTTAATTCAGTATTTATTATGTTGAATGTTTTCCATTCATTTGTTTTCTTCTTTTTTTGTGTGTATAGACTTGTGTGTGCATGCAGTCTAATGAAGTTTTTTACTGGGACGAAGCATAAAAATGTTGCCTGTTCATTTATTGCAACCCCTTGTCATTCTTTGAATGATTTGAAGACGAGTCTATAAAACGAGGACATTGTTTCCCCCATTTGAATGTTGCATAGTATCATGCCTAGCAGGATGGGATCAAAAATGAACACGAAGAAAGACTTCGTTAGAGTAAAAACTCATTATAATGGGTAAGTTACATTTAGGGTGTTTTATGCACTGCATTCTTCTTTGCTCATTTTGTTCAAGCTATATAGGTAGTCCTCAACTTACAACCATTCATTTAGAGACCTTTGTGAGTTACAACAGTGTTGGGAAAAAAATCACAGCATTTTCATGGTCATGTGATCAAAATCCAGATGCTTGGCAACTGGCATGTACTTACTACAGTTGCAGAATTCCAAGGTCATGTGATGACCATTTGTGACCAGCTTCCCACAAGCCAAGTCAATGATAAGGACAGCCAGATTTGCTTAATAACCATAATTCATTTAACAACTGCAGTGATTCACTTAACCATGGCAAAAAAAGGTCGTAAAATTGAATGTGCCTCGCTTAACAACTGCCTTGCTTAGCAACAGAAATTCTGGTCCCAATCCTGGTCATAAGTTGAGGACTACCGGTGTATATTTGCATTTCTTTCATTTTCATTGAAGATGGAAATTCTCATGAAATTTCTGAGCTACTGTTTTGCATGCTTTGGTTTTCTTGCTTTCTTAAGCATCGCCTATGTGACTGAAGCACAATTTAAGGGAGCAAAAAAAGAAAGAAAGAAAGAAAGACAAATGGCCAAATTTGGCAAAGATGAAAAAACACAAAGTTGTGCATTTGTCGACCATTATCCATTAGTAGATTGCCCTGTGGTAAAAATATTCACATCTGCGCTGTAAAAATGAGTTCACTGACTCATGACAAGGGAGGGAATTATACAAATCCTAACACTGTCAGGTCAGGGATAATGTTGTAATTCTGAACACGGTTTAGGATCCTAAACAATCGTTTGGATGCCTTTCTACTATCTTATTAGTTGCTTTTGAACTATACATTCTCCCAGATGCTACTGGGCAAATTACTTTGTTTTGTTTTTTACTTCCAATAATGTATTTAAAAAAAAAAAGATATATAGGTATTAAGGGAGATGGGTGAAACTCTTATTTAAATCCCCTTAGGTGAACCTTGTCTACCAGCGAACCAACTATCTTAGAATTAACTCACAACTTATCCATAGGCTGTCTGACTCTGAGATTTGGCTTTTGCAGCTGTAGTGACATTGGCAATGAGAGACAAGACCTATTGTGCTGGCAGATCTGCTTGTAAAGTCATTGTAAAAGTGGCATAAGATTATACCGTATATCGGTCTACCTATTGGTACACTTCCTTCTATGTAGATAATACATGGGGAATATAATATAAACCTTAAACTTCTAATCCCATCTTTACATGAAAAACGTGTTCATATGTACAATAATGCAGGACAGAGATTAAAGTTTTAAAGCATAGCTTATCCTAATGATAATAACTATTTTTGAAGTCCCGTTTTGTGCATATATAACACAACAAGTGGAGCAAATCCAAATGAACTTGAAGTTTGGGTAATGCTATAAGGCATGCATGAAAAAACAACAACACCAAAAACTCGTAGCTTCATGTCAGACCTTCCTTTATTTTCACATTTTGTAAAATGGATCTGGTGAAAAACCTTACCCAGCGACACATGCTCTGTTTCCCATCACTTTCAGTTGGGAAGGAGTTTGAATTGACGCACTGTAGAATTCTTTAATTACTCCCTCTGGGTTTATTGATCACATGTAAAGCGTGGTATAAATAATCTTACCCAAAGTTGCCACTACGCATAGGATTTCTATTTTCATGTGATCTGACGTGTCACACATTGTGGAGGCGCCGACACCAGGATACAAAATTAGTGTCAAGAATTATTCGGGAAGGTGTTAAATTATTTACGATGTCTATTTCTGGTACAGAACACCTTTGATAGTGTGACTGAATTGAAGTCTTGTAAGCATGAGGAAGTTGTACTATTCATGTTTGCTAATGTGCCTCCTTGAATGCTTAAAAGGTGGATACTTTATACATTTTTGGGTGTGACAAATACATTACTTAAAGTGGTATAAGTGTTCATCCTGAATGGCTAAAATACAGGTTGCAGTAACGTAATCTTCCTTCAGGTTTAGGTTTAGGTTTTATTCAACTTGTATGCTGCCCTATTCCCGAGGGACTCAGGAATGAAGTCTGTTGAGAAATGTATTTTAATTTGACATTTTCCCAGGACTAAACTTCACACTGATATTTTGAATAAAGGACAGTTCTGTTCTGACCGAGGCTTCCCAAGAGCATGAAGCAAACTCCTTGTCCCGACAAAAAAAAAACCCCTTTTATTAATTTACTGTGAATTCTGCTCATCCACATCCAGCAAAGTCTTTCAAGGGAAGATTTACAGTCACAGACCTTATCTGGCTTGGAGAGCTGCCAGGATGATATCTGCAAAACTTGGCAAGGAGTCTCAGAGAGTCATGTACCAATTAAGCGAACTAATTGTCTCCTGCAAACTCCACTCCCCTTTTGTTCCTCTTTTATTCCCTCCAGGAGGGGCCATACATCATCCACCTGTGGCCTTACTCCCAAGTCGACCCCTGTTCTTTAGCTCTTCCCTTCGTCTGGCAGCTCTGCATGTGCGCACACTGGGAACAGGCTCCAGCTCTTCATCTGCCTCACTGATGTCTGACTCTGAAGGCAGCTAATAACTGTCATATGGCTCTGGCCCCCTCTCTGCCTCTGACACAGAGCCCCCATCAGAGCCTTCCCAGACTCCAGGACTGGCCCATGTTCTTCCCCAACCTCCTTACTGTCTGCTGGCTGCTCCGATGGCGGGCCACAACAAGGTCTCCTGAGTATGAAGCCTTTACTATCTCCTACAACGTTTCAAATCTTACTTAACCGTTCTTCACTACCATGCATTGAAAATAGTCTACCTCTCCTTTTTTCCCCTGTATACTGGATCTAGCTTGCTGCTATTTAATGCTAATTTTCTTTCTTTAAACTGCTTTATTGTAGTTGCTTAGCTATGTTTGGTTATTCTTGTTTTACTATTTACAAACTGAATATTTCCACATACCCAGTTTACGCTTATCTTAACCCAAAATGGGAACGGAATTTTCCATTTTATTATTTGCACCTGAAAATAAGGGTGGTGCTTTTTTCCACCAGAAATGTGATGGCTCTTGAGATAGACCGGTAAATGTCAATGAACAGAATCACAAACATGGACATCCCTGACTGTAAAACCTCCAATATTTTTATTTACAGGTAAAAAGCAGAAATTAGGGCAAATGTGACTAATAATTTATCTTTGACACATAAGGATAAATGTTACCATTTTCTGAGATATCAGATAGCCATCTAAAATGTAATCCTTTCACAAGAGCCTAAAGATCTTGGCCCAAGGACTTATTTTACAACCTTTTTGCCACATTTGTTAAGTGAATCACTACAGTTGTTAAATTACTAACACGGTTGTTAAGTGAATTTTGCTTTCCCGTTGACTTTGCTTGTTAGAATGTTACATATAAGGTGATCACATGACCCAAGGACACTTCAACCATCATAAATATGAATCCATTGCTAAGCATTCGAATTTTAACCAAGTGACCTGGGGGAATGCTGCAAGGGTTATATGTGTGAAAAATGGTCATAAGCCACTTTTTCAGTGCTGTTGTAACTTTGAACTATCACTAAATGAACTGTTGTAAATCGAGGATTAGCTGTAATGGCATTAGGAAAACACATGTATCTTTCTCTTAGATGCTACCAAGGCAGCCTCCCTCAGTAACCAAGAAAGAAACCGCTCAACTCTATTTTGCAGAATTAAGAGTACTTTTACTGGTCATGAGTAGATAGCAGCTAAGCAAAGCAAGATCTGAGGCAAAAGCGCACGTAATCATAGATATCAATATGTGACCCAACTCCCTCCCCCTGGTAACCCCATCCCATAGTCCAATCTGCACATCCCTCAGGTGTCATGTGGGAGACATCTTCAAAAAGCATCATTAGGTTGGTATGCCGGACAGTTGGCCTTGGCGTCAAATCCACTTATCTGCAGCATGCACAGTAGATGGTGAGAACAACTCCCTTTTTACAATCACTCCTGTACTGAACACTTCCCCTCCCAAATACCATGCCCCCCCTCCCCGTTTCATGGCAGCCAAAAGCAAGTAGCGAAGCAGAGGCTGACATCTGCAGTGCATTCCAGGTGTGAAATGCTACCAGCGAACCGGTAGTAAAAATACTACCAGTTCATCTGAACCGGTAGTAAAAAAATGCTATTGGTTCAGGCAAACCAGTATTTCTGCCGATCAGCTGTGACGCACGAGTTATATTATCTAGAATCGTCGGATTTCCTGCTTTCTATATCTAATCTAAATTGCGTGTCACAGCTGATGGTTGGAAATTGAAGGTCCTGCGCATGCGCGGAGGTGGCGCGCAGGCTCACATTTGCGAACTGGTATTGAAGGTAAGTTGATTTCACCCCCGGTGCATTCTTTCAGTATAGCTGCTCAATTCTGCAGGATCATTCCTTTTTGTAACCACATATTTATTTACTTATATTTGTTTGCCTGTGCACAGATGTTACATATTTCTTGAAGGAGGGAGTTGCCAAGGACCGAGCTAATCTGCCTTTTTACAAACACTAGGCGTTTTAAAGCATTTATTTACTTAATTTGTGAATTCATCTCTTTTCAAGGGACATCCTCATCACCAACTTGGGTGCCTCCATGAACTATGATGAACTTTGCGATGAAGTGAGAGAAATGTGCAGTTTGTCACAGGAACAGCCAATTACCCTGAAGTGGATTGATAATGAAGGTATTTCAGGCTTTTCGTAGCTGTGGTTTTGGAAAACATTTTTCCCTAAAGCACTTTATGGCGCAGTTAATTATCTGGGCTGAAAAGGGAGATATTAAATGGATAACTTTTTATTTCGAAAGCCTTTTCAAACTGTCACTCGATGGCCAGCTTCCGATTAGAGAAATAAAACTGAAGTCATCGGGGACATACGATATCTCACTTTATTTTGAATTAATAGCCTCAGATGTTCAGACTAGGCAGAATTTCCCTTTAAACCTTTGCCTCACGAGTCGACTGAATTTTAGGATGGTTTTGCTGAAAATAGAAAGTTAGCTTTGGTTTTCAGTTAAACGGCAGTATAACAAACAACGGGCTTGCTTAATCTTTGCAGCATTTGCTTAATTATTGTCACCAAAAAAACACCAGTTGGTCCTGTGACTGACCAGATTTACAACTGTCGTGATATAAATGACCATAATAGTCAGACTCCATTTATGATGGGTTGTATTTTGAGGACAACTTGTATAGATCTCCCTTTCTTTGTATCACCTAGAGAGAGGAGGGGGGGAGAATTTTGTGTCTTCTGTTAATTTGTAGAGAAGGATTAGAGTTTTAGGAGCTTAGCCTGTGTCAGGACTGTCAAACTTGCGTCCAGATGCGTCACGCGCTGGCCACGCCCACGCTTAGCCAAGGGGTGAAAATCATGGGACGCCGCCGTGACGACATGGGTTTGACACCTCTGGCCTATGTTAAGCCAATGTGACTGATTAACTATGGTTTTTAACTTACTACATTGTGTAAACCTAGCCAGCTGTGGTTCCTTAGTAAACCATGATTAAACCTTGGTTAATAAACCATGATCAGCATGTAACCTAGAGCTATATTGGTATATTGTTTTGTTCAGAAGGCAGTTCAGCTGATCGACATGAAAAGTACTGCCGAGATTTGGGTAAAATTCGTAATTGTATTGTTTCCTTAAAGCATAGTTAATTTGTTCTTCAGTCAGCATAGGCAATAATATAGAGGGACTGATGTATTCCACCAATTCTGGTGCTTTCTAACTTCACTATTCTTTGGGGGCCTCCCTTCGTGCATCATTCCAAATAAGCAACATTAAATTCCATCAATTACCTGTTGAGAATTTGCTTTAGGAAAAGGGTGTTTTCCAACTAAGGAAGACATAATAACACACTAAACAATCCTGCAGAATGATTGCCATCCTTTAAAATGTTTGCTCTGTTAATTAGAGGGAAAAATTGGGACTTAGGGAATGAATAGCCAGCCCTATTCTGTGCTATCCTGATTTTCAGTGTTTTATTTTTATGCCAGGATACCATTTCCCCACAGCCCTTCCCAATGAGTAACAACTATGAGACGGAGTTACACTCAACGTTGATGAAGGGAAGGGTCTCTGGGTCCCAGAACAATTCTTTTTCAACCGCTAAGTGTCCCTTCTCCGCTGTTCTGAAATATATAAATGAATTGCCACCATCTCCAAATCGCGCTGTTTTAAAATAAGAAAAACAATTTTAGATCAGAGAGTTGCACCCACGGATTGCTTCCATAAATGACATTCATTCTTTTCTTTTCTTTTCTTTTTTAAAAAATAGGTGATCCTTGTACCATTTCGTCACAGATGGAACTGGAAGAAGCCTTCCGTTTGTACTGTCGGTACAGAGACGAAGGGCTTATTATTCATGGCAAGTTTTGAGACTTGTAGTTTAGCAAACCATTTTGTTGAGCTGTATCTTCTCAGATCAGAAATCCTGCTTCGGTTCTTCCGTTCTGTCTTCTTTCTCAAGCAAGCGCAAAAGTGCAGTGTTTAGGCATCCACTGGCCTCTTCTTTGGATTGGTGCTGAACAACAAGATCTGACCTTTAGCCATTTTACGCTTATAACACAATCCTATCTACCTACCGCAACAAATAACCAGGAGGTGTGCTTTGTGGTCTCTTTGATACCAATGCCACTGGTGAAATTTCTTTTCTCTGTCTCGGCTCTAGAACATTTTCCTAAGAAGACCTACCTTGTATTAAAATCTCTTTGAGGACTTGGTGAAGATGCTCACTATTGGGGGAAGGGCCTTTACCATAGGAGTCTCTTGCCTATTTTAACCAAATCACTCTTTTACGGGCTTTAAAAACGCTTGCTCACTGTCACTGGCATGATTCGGTTGCAATTTTCTTGTCTTACAACTTTGTGTTTTGTGTAATCTTAGGAGCCATGTAACCTTTTGATCAAGCAGAACTGGTGTATCAATGTCTTGATAAAATAAATGAGATGCGATTATAAATTACAAGCTGTTTGTTAAAAAAAAAACCCACAGAAAAATCATAGGAATTTTATCTTCTGCAGATTCTGATTGTTCTGATTTGAATAATTTTATGCTTCCTATGTGTGAGATTGCTCCCTGCTCATCCTTTCCTTTTCCGAGGATTATTTTCACTGCCAATAACTCCTTTCTCTGCATGTTGCTGAGCCTGACTTTCCTTTCAGTAATTGGTGTTTGCAAAGAATTCTCATGTTTATAAAATTCCCAGTTTTGTGATTAAGGAAGTAGTCTGTCACTGTCACATTTATTCAAAAGACTGAGTAGCTAGGAAAGACTCCTCTGTAGGAAATATATATATCTATATTTATATATTTATGATGCGTATTTTATGTTTTTGATGCAGTCTTCCCAAGCATTCCAGAACAACCCGGCATGCGGTGTCCTGGTGAAGATCGTAAGTATCGGGGCACAAAATTCTGTTTTTTTAGAAAGTTTTAGCACGTGCCTTCCTCTTTTGATTTTCCTTCAAAATATTTCTGGCCCGCAAAGGCAAAATGACAATGTAGTTTTGATGCATTGCTAGGCAGACATTTTCTCACATGGTAAATAATATTTAAATAGTGTGTTGTTTTATTCAAATTACCCCAAGGCATTCATGTAGCAATTGTCTGCCTTTCTTTCAAGCAGCATTTTAAATTTCACCCTGGAGTGTATGGTTGCTTTAGCAAAATTCTAGGAAAAACTACAGAGAGGTGCATTATTGTGTCTGCATTCTCTGAAGTACCTTTTTTGCTCTAAAGAACTGCACATTCTTATTCTAAATCAGTATTAACTCCTTATTTAGAGGCCTCATTTTCCCAACTGGATTTATCTCAATGGAGAAGAATACTAACAGCCTCCGACGTGGAAAGACAAACAGGCAGTTACTCATTTTAGAGTCTTTTGCTCCTGATGTAATTAGAAGGGGGAAAAAATTGAGTACATAGTGGCATCTCTGGGAAGGGGCCAGGAAAATGAAGATGGTGGTTACAACTGTGTGATCAGTAAGCCATGTCCCTTTGTACATACCCTGTTTCCCCGAAAATAAGACTTCCCCGGATAGTAAGCACAATTGGGCTTTTGAGCGCATGCACTAAAATAAGCCCTCCCTGAAAATATTACAACGCAGCAGCCTTGAGATGACCACGCTCGCCGCCTCCTGCACCTCAAAAATAATAAGACCTCCCCAAAAATAGGGCCAAGCATGAGTAGTTAATGTAGGGATTCTGCTGAAGTTGCTCTAACCTATTTTGTAAACAGCCGCACCCACCTATATTAATAAATTATGGATTAAAAAGGGGAAAGATAATCCAATTTATGTAAATCTGGAGGTAATTCCTGTGAGAGAGTACTTGACAAGATTTTGCTTGTAGCTCTGTTCTAATTTCCATTTGCTTTTCATTAGGGACAGCAGGCAAATAAATACATTTTAAATATATATCGATATAGATAGATATGTATAAAGAAAACCAAGCAATTTTTGGTGAAACGAAACAGTTCAAAGTTGCATCCGCTGATTTTATAGTATTTGGGAATATTATTCACTTCAACTGTCAACACAACATTATTGTTCCAAGCTAAAACTTAACAACAAAGAGGAAGGAAAGAGGATTTTCATACTTTACAAAAGGACTAAAGGATTATATGTGAAAATCATATCCACAATATTTTAATCCTATTTAATTTGCCAATGTGTTGGGACTCTAACAATTTAGCCCAGACTAATAGGACAAAGTTCATCACTGTCAGTAAGATTACGTTCTTCTGTCAATCAGACTAGTTAACTTTCCCTTTATTTAAATCTAAAACTTGGATCCTATGTCAGAAAAATAAGTCTTCATAAGTCAAATAAGGACTTCAATTCCCACAATTCCCCAGCCAGGGAATTGAAGCCCACCCATCTTAAAGTGGCCAAGATTGAGAAACACAATTTGAAAGATTTGTTTGGCTGGAGAAGAACCAAAGGGGAGAAAAATCTATAAGGAGAAGCTGTAAAGCTAGATGGGAAATACTTTTAAAACTGTCAAGTATTTTACTGATACAACTCTTACTTGCTCTAGGAAACAAGATTAACTAAACTAATGTTACCCTGCGGTAAGATGGGCAGCCAATAAATTTGATAAATAAATGTTTGGGCGGAAAAACAGTTGCAGCCAAAAACTGAGCGATCTAACAATCGTGTGAATGGAATTGGCATAAGGCTAGTTTCAGCACAGAGAAATGAATTGGATGTGGAGCTGGTTTCCCCCAGAATTATCCTCAGCGATTTGTTTTGCAAAAATTCAGTATTTGAGGAGATACTTCCATTCTTTTGCATGGAAGAAAAAACACGTAATGACTGTATTTCTATTTAGTATGTACCAAGAAACCCACATTAATTGTTGAGATTGATTATCAAGCTGCCAGGTGCATTAATTAGCCTCTTCCAGGTGACATGAAACAAGAAATTGCTCTCTTGGATGCAGAACAGTTTTCTGTTTCTGTTTTAAAAGATTTTTGACTAGCAGCAATAATAATTTTAGCTTTACTATGATAGCTAGTAAATTGGAGTGGGTGGGGAAACCTTTGTCTAAAAGGCTATTCAATCCAGCTGGGTATGAGAGATATCAGACATGTCATTGGCATCAAGAAGAAAGTACAGGGTTTTTTTTCTCACAAAATTTGCTTGCAAAAAATTATTACCAATGCATAAATCCCTTTCTTTGCTAAATGGAATCAAGGTAAGTGGGACCAATACACAACTTGATTTGAATTACTGGGGTAGTCTCGGATAATGATCGGCAGAAAAAAAAACCCTTACTTGACAAGTTAATCTTTCATTTAGCTCTGATGCTGCTCCGTGGCATTTAGCACTTTGAAAGACACATGATGGAGTTGTCCCCCTATCTGACCATGGTGTCATATAGATGCTTTTCACAAAAAACATTTAGAGACACTTGAAAGGTTATGCTTTGTATGATTAAAGATGGTTTTCCTCCTCTTCTGATTGGGTAGACATACAAGCAATATGTACCTCTAGTTCTGTAAGCAATTTTGCCGTTCCTAAGCTATAGTGCAACCGAGAGTCAGTTGAAATGCTGGCTTGACTCAGAGTTCGCTTAAATAAGTAGTAATTCAGTGGCAAACTGATAACAAGGCAGCTTATTACTTGAAAAAGAAGTGAATTATTATGGGTGAAAGTTATCAATATCTTGAATACTTCATCACCATCATTTTAGCCATTATCTATCCACTGCAGAATGAAGGCCCCTTCCGCGTGTTTCCAACTCATACAATCCTGAGCTTTCTTTTGCCAATTGGACCCATAATATTTGCAGATGTTGTAGATCCATCTTGTTTTGGGTCTCTTGTGGATGCTTTTGATCAAGTGGGATCCATTTCTGTGACCCCCCCTCAGTCCACCTGACCTCAGTTCTTCTTGCGATGCGACCGGATCATTTCCACTTCGATCCTTTTACTCTTTGGGTGGCATCGCCAATGTTCGTTTCTTCTGTAATCCACATCTTGTCTTGTGATGCTGAGCATGCGTATTTGTCCATGGCTCTGTCACTTTTTAAATACTTGAATACGCCTAAATCATTATTGCTTGTGTAGGGTCTCTAACGGCAGTTGCCCTGTGGCGGATGCTTTTGGAGATGCAATACTAAACTCAACCCTCTTCACACGGACCATTGCTAATACTGGAGCCAGATCGACTGCCTCCAACCTTGTGGACTTCAACTCCCAGAATTCTCCAGACAGCATGGCTGCCTGAGGAATTCTGGGAGTTGAAGTCCACAAATCTTACCAGTTGCTAAGTCTGGAGACCTCTGAAATAGGGGGCAAATTTGGGTTGAAACGGAGACCCACATCTGCATGAACCTTGGTTGGGTTGAGGTTTGATTGCTTTGATCATCTTCTTTTAATGACCCCCATAATCCTTTGCAGAGTGTGGGCAACTGAATGGATCTGTGTGTTTACTGGCCGGATGCCCTTCCTGTCGCCAGTGCAGAGCAGATATATATATATATTCTCATTGTGCCCAGAGATAGAAACATCTTACCTAGGATTGAATTCACAGACTTCTGGTTGTGAGGCGAGATTGCTTTGATGCTATATTCAAATTATCTTGTCTTAGTTCTCTGGAATGAGAAATTTGCAAGTTTATATGGCAAAACAGTTATGCCCTAAAAGTGTGTGCCATCTGCCCCCCCCCCCAAAAAAAAAACTGGAGGTGCACTCCTACAGAGCCAGGCAATCTTAGGCCATCTTGGTATGATTTCATCTTAACAGGTACCCATCTTATGACCGTTTGTAAGAGGAAGCCCCTAAGGTTCATATTTTGCAAGAAATGCATAGCAGAGAGTTTCTTGTCTCATTGAAAGGGTTATATAATAATAAATGGCTTTTACAGTTTTGTCCTTGTAGAACATACTTTGAATCTTTACAGTATGGATGACAGTCGCTGGAGAAATGTTTTTGTGCTCAGCTCAGAAATAAATGGAAGGAAACACCCCCAACAGCTAAATGTAAAATATACGCTTCTATAAATCCACAGCTACCTTGATTTAAAACACTGGCAGCTACCGCTCTGTGGTTTGTTACAAGCCATTGTTTCCACTGTGGCTCAAAGCCCAACAAAATTCGCCTTCTTCACATAGATACAGCTAGTCCTCGACTTAACGACTAAAACGGAACATCTTTGTTACTAAGCGAGACCAGTTTGTGCACCATTTTATGACCTTTCTTGCCACAGTTGCTAAGGGAATCACTGCTGTTGTTAAGTAAAAAAAAAATTCTTATAATTTACTTCTTTTCTGTAAGCCGCCCGGAGTCCTCCGGGATTGGGCGGCCTATAAATTCATTAAATACAAATACAAGTAACGTGATTAAGCGAATCTGGCTCCCCCCATTGACTTGGCTTGTTAGAACATCGTTAAAAAGTTGATCTCATGACCCCCAGGCGGGACGCTGCAACCGTCATAAATATGAGTCAGTTGCCAAGTGTCTGAATTTAGATCACAGGACTGTCGGGATGCTGCACAGTGTAACTGTGAAAAACGATCTTTCTGTGCCATTGTAAACGGTCCCTATTGTAAGTTCAGTTCCCCCACCATAGAGTCTCCTCCTAGCACGGCGTCCTTTTTCCTCTACCTGTCCTAACCAAAAGCCCTATCAATTGTAGAGCTGACAGACGATAGGGAGTCACAGCAGAGGAATAAAACGAGCCACATGTGGCTCCGGAGCCGCAGCTTGCTGACCCCTGAACTAACCACAGCTTTTAAAATAATTTTAGTGTATCATTAGTTTAAAAGATTAATCTCCAGGTAACGCAATGTTCTCACCACAACAGAGCAGGCCTAAATAATCTTTGGGGACCCCTTTAAATTAGAAAAAATTATTCAGTGATGCAAAGGAAGTGGCTTGATTTTGAGGAGATCTGGATTTTTAAACATCTAGTAAGCCTGTTGTAGCTGTTGCACTACCAGTTGGATGTGCATGTTACCATAGAAGGGTGCGGAATCGTGGCACCATCTCTCCAGAGCAATGGTGGGGGGGTGGAAATCAGATCTGTAAAAATAGACCCACTCGGTCAAGAGCTGAACCCGCGGCAATAACGATCAGCTACACTTATTAAAGATATCTCCACGGCATTATCTCACAAAGTCGCTTGATTTGACAGCCCCATTATAAATTATGGATTTGTATAGATTAGCGTAACTCGCCTGACCTAATTCTTCACTGATATGTGTAGGAAGCACGCTGTCCCGCTGTTTCAGTGGTCAGCCTGAATTAACACATGAAACACTTGAAAAGGCAGTTCCGGAGAAGACAGGTGATAAATGTCTTGGAGATACACTAAATTACTACCATATATTTCATCGTCCTCCAGTTCCGAAAAAGGTGTCTATAACTCGGGAACCAACGTTAATTGATGGCATTAATTTCCAACGATTAGCAGCTAATATCTGAAGCGGCTGTGTATAAATCAGTTTGTTTCAATTTATGTCGTCATTAGAGGCTTTTAAACATCCAAATAATTTCCTTCTGTATACCCTGTACATTATCTGTCTATAGCCATGATGGCGAACTTATGGCACATGTGGCACGCAGATCCCTCTGCGGACATGCGAGCTGTCGGCCCAGCTCAGCCACACTGCGCATACCCGCGCGCCTCCCACTGGCCAGCTGATTTTCGGGCCGTGCATGCACAAGGGGCAGGACGCATGCAGAAGACATGTATGCATGTGCTGGGGGGAAGTCGCGTATGCATGTGGGGAGGGAGGCACGTGGGGCAGTGCGCCCCCCTTCCCTTTGGCCCTTTTTTGGCCCCAGGAGACTGCAGGGTGGCCTACGAGGCCCAAAACGGCCCATGCGCAGTAGGTGGAGCAGGTGGGTGGGGTGTTATGCACACATTGCATTGTGGGTGCGGGTGCACAGGTGCGTGCTGTTGCATGCGCACACTTTCAGCATGCAACGACAAAAAGGTTAGTCTTCATAGTCTATAGAATAGTTTGTGCTCCACCATACATAGAATCAAGATCATGTGAAGTGTTGATACCAGTTTATAAGGCCTTGGGAAGGCCACACTTGGAATACGGCATCCAGTTTTGGTCGCCACGATGTAGAAAAGATATGGAGACTCTAGAAAGAGTGCAGAGAAGAGCAACAAAGAGGATTAGGGGACTGGAGGCTAAAACATATCAAGAACAGTTGCAGGAACTGGGTATGTCTAGTTTAATAGAAGGACTAGGGGAGACATGATCAAAGTCTTCCAATATCTCAGGGGTTGCCACAAAGAAGAGGGAGTCAAGATATTCTCCAGGGCACCTGAGGGCAGGACAAGAAGCAATGGGTGGAAACTAATCAAGGAGAGAAGCAACTTAGAACTGAGGAGAAATTTCCTGACAGTGAGAACAATTAATCAGGGGAACAAAAGTTGCCACCGGGAGTTGTGAATGCCCCAACACTGGAAGTCTCTAAGAAGATGTTGGATAGCCATTTGTCTGATACAGTATAGGGTTTCCTGCCTAGGCAGAGGGTTGGACTAGAAGACCTCCAAGGTCCCTTCCAACTCTGCTATTGTATTGTATACTGCTATAATTCTCACTAAAAATAACTCACCCCCCCTCCCCCCCAATCTCGGGGAAAGCTTGTTTTAATTGATCCTAAAATTCTCACTCATTCTCCTGTCTGGTTGTTTACAGTGAGCCATATTTACATTTCTGTGCCTGGGAATTATTTTGGGAGACCGGAGCGAGAAATTTCAATTCTCCCGTTTCCCTCAAAATAGGCTGCCACTTAAATTAGCAATCTGTTAGCACACGATCATTTTCTACAATGGGGAGAAAAATATGGACATTCTGGAATGAATCGAACAGACAGTGTGTGGTTAATTGTCCCTCCTCTCTTTATCATGAAAGCAGATTCTTGTTTGTATTAGGCGGTTACACAATGCTTACATTTACTGTTGTGTGAAGTAAACACTCTTTTGGGTGGGGGGGGGTTTGCCGGTTTTTTTAAAGGGTCGCTTCCTCCAAATTTCTTGCAGACCTTTGACTTCACATCGTTTCCTTAGTGTGATTTTTTTTAAAAAACAAAATTCAGACTAGGAATTTTCTATTGATAGGATTATGTGGCAAAAGATACAACTTGTTTTTAACTACAGGTGTGACCAAAATTCACCCTGAAATTTCTGTTGTTAAGTGAGACAGTGGTTGAGTGAATTGTGCCCCGTTTTCCTTTCCACATTTTGTTAAGTGAATCGCTGCGGTTGTTAAGTTAGTCACACAGTTGCCCTGAAGGTCGCAAAAGGGGATCATGTCAACCGTCATAAGTACGAATCAGAGGCCAAGCGCCTGAATTTTGATCATGTGACTGTGGGGATGCTGCAATGGTCATAAGTGTGAAAAACTGTCCTGAGTCACTCCCCCCCCCCCCGGTGCTGATGGAACTTTTAATGGACAGTAAACAAACTGTCATAGATCGGAGGCGACCTGCACATTTGCAGCACTGTCATTTTCAAAGCAGACTTCCCACTTGCTCGTTCCCCCCCCCAAAAAAACCCCTCCCTGGAAATCCTCCCTCGATCCCCTCCCCTCCACTTCCTATTTGTCTCCACCAGTGTGTGCTTCTCCCAGGATTTTGTGGTGCGCGACCACATAGTTTCCTTCATTGGAGGAGGGCGATAAGGGCGCAGACAAGATAATACACCCTCTGATTTTTAGCATAAGAGGGGGAGGGTTTCCTGGGGAAGGGCTCATGGCCTCTGCTGGCTTCTGTATCAAAAGCATCTCCCTTCGGCAGGCTCAAGATCCCCCTGCTTAGCTGGGGAGGCCTAAGAGCCACTGATTTAGGCTGAACATTGGGAAATCTACTACATTCCCACGGCATTTAAAGTACATGCATTATTTTATTGGGGTTTGGTTTTTTTTTTTTGTATAGCACACACCCCTGGTGATGCTTTCCACTCTCTGCCTCGGAGAAAAAAATTGCTCCTTAAATTGCTTCCAGATGCAATCCTCAGCTGGCTCACCGCATGTCTGAAACCGTCTCTCCTTAAAACCCAATCAGTTCTCCCCTCCCTCCCTCCCTCTCCCCCCATCTCTCTCTCTCTCCCCTCCCCTCTTTCCAGACCCTTGCCAACGTACCCTTCCCCAAGGCACCTCTCCGTAACATTTGGGGAAACCGAGTCGTGCTTTTTTCTCTCCTCGCCTCCCCGGCATCCATGCCGTGTTTTAGTTGGTGCCTCGGCTGCCAGCGAGAGCCTCCCAAGGGGGCCAGTCCAACCCGAGCCTGGATACATGAGGCAGAGATGTGAGAGAACTAGGAGAACCAGCCTTCCATTAAATATTTGCTCTTAATATTCCGGCTTCTTCCCGCCCGCCGTCGTCCTTCTTTTTTGGGGGGGGGGGGGTTTGTCTAGCAGCCGCCAAACAGCAGCACCAGGAGCAGCAGCAATGAATTAGCCGGCAAGGAGAGCCCGGCAGCATCCTTGACTGCATTGTAAAGCATAACAAATTACATGCGGAGGAAGGAAAGGACTAAAACTCAGTGAGTAACGCTTCCACCCCCACCCCACCCCCCTTCTCCCTCGATTTCCTGTGTTTTTTTTTACTGCAATTGTTAGGGCGATGCAGTCGGTCTGGGCGCGGAGGGCGAGGGATTGTAACGGCAGCAGCACCAGCATTGGACATGCACTGGGGTGGACCAGTCCACCTTGCCCGTCGCCGCGGTTGCAACCCACACAGATCTCGCCGCTTATTGGGATGTAGCTGAGACAGCGCTGAGAAAGGCAGGGAGGGGGGGCCGGGGAGGGTTTGCCCTGAAAAGACGTTCCCCCGCCAGGTGACAGGCTTTAGGGAGGGGGGAGAGAGAGAGAGAGGGAGAGAGAGACCAGACAGAGGCGTCTGCGGAGGGATGCTGCTCGTCAGGGCCGATGAAGGAGATGTACCCCAAAAAACCTGACGGTACGTCTGCGGCCTGTTTTGTGGCGAGGAGGTGGTGGTGGGGGAGATGGTCGCCTTCTGGTTTGGATTTCTGACATCTTTCCGAAGCAGCAGCCTGGGAAAAGAGCGGGCGCCAGCATCCAGGAGAATAGAGATGGTACTGCATTGCTACATTAGGCGACATCGATCCGTTGAATGGGCAAATTGGATTTTGTGCGGGAGATCAGCCGGGGGACTCACCCCAAATCACTTTTTAATCCGGCTTTTTATTCCTTTCGGTTTTTTTTAAATTTCCAGCCGAGAAAATGAAGAAAAGATGCTTTCGGTGGTTGTTGTTGTCGTTGTTGTGGTGTAGCTGGGCTTTTCTTACTCATGCCCTTTTTATAGACAGGGGTTCCTTGGATGTGATGGTGGGAGTGGGCATGTAATTGGATTTGTTGTCAGGAGCCTTGGGCCTGTTTTATTTATTTTATTTTCGCCTCCTACTTGCTTCGTCCGATACAGGTTGAATATTTGATATTTGTCTCCACTGACAATGTCAGTGATCGGTGTGTCCCTTTGGCTGTAAGTGCCAAGGAAATCCGTAACTCCTTGCATGCTTTTCTGGTGCTTAGACATTATTTTCCCCCTGGACCCTCGGTTGTATCGTACAGAGGATGCTACGCATTGTTATCTAGAGGAAGAAAGTCATAGTGTATGGTCCAATACGTGAATTGTCTCTCCGTTCCTGGCCCTGTAAACACACTGTGTGACTCACAGCTTTTCCCTTCAATTGTTGCCGTATTAGCAGCCATGCTTAGGTTATTCAGAGCACGTGAACGAGAACCCTTCCTCCCGCGAAGAAAGGAAGGAGCGTGAGAGATGATGAGGCAACTCTGGCGATAGCAGCTTTGCTTGCAGAGAGAGTAAACCTTTTGTGCTACGGCTAGCAAGGCAAAGTGTGGGGATTGGTTTTGTGTGGGTGTGTAAGGGAAATTGAAACCGGCGCCTTTGTGAAAATATAAATAAATTTGCCGGCCTGCATTTGCAGCAATTCAGGACTTCCAAGTCTGCTCCCCTCATTGAAACAGACTCTTTATTTTGGAAGAGAAACGCAGACCTTTAATAGGATAATTCCCATCTGATGTTTGTGGTTACCTAGTTGGAAGCGTTTATGTTTGGGGCAATAGCAAAAAAAAGCTGTCGTTTGTTCTTTCTTTCTTTCCTTCTTCCCTCCCTCTTTCTTTCTTTCTTTCTTTCTTTCTTTCTTTCTTTCTTTCTTTCTTTCTTTCTTTCTTTCCTTCTTCTTTCTTTCTCCCCCCCCTCCCCAAACAACCGGAATTTCTTCCCTAAGGAAATATGCTTTTGAAACCCCAAGGGGCTTTTAAGAATTGATCTTTATTTATTTATTTATTACATTTATATGATCTTCTCATGAGTTTGCTGTTTATAAAGAAGGGGGAGAAATAGCATCGTTCAGGCCCAACCTTTTTGGACACTGGAATGTGTGCAGTTGGTTCTTGAAAGAACCTTTGTTGGTTTTGAATTCTCGGAGTGCACATCTATCTCCCCTCTCTTTTTTTTTTACACTTCGAACTTAGAGGGAGGCCGTAGGGTTATTTCTAGCATTGGGGTGTGGTTTGTATAATCATCACCACCACATACAATTAGGTATTGAAGCTATGTCATTGTTTTCTTTCTTCTTTTAATTCCAAGTATGTTAGTTCTATCTCTCAAGGCCTAGGATATAAATAACTTTATATATAAATTTATATTTGCAAATATTCAAACAGCAGGGGATGGATTTCCATGCCTGGCTAGAGTGAAATTTTACTTATGCTATCTATGGTCAACTTTGAGGTGTCTTTGGTGCTCTCTGAACTTGCTTGTTTTCTTGCAGACGTTTCATTGCCCAACTAGATAACACCATCAGTGCTAGTTAAGGAATGGGATTTGTTCTCAGTTTATATTCTGATAGCTTGTCTAGGAGCCAAGGTGGCGCAGTGGTTAAATGCAGCACTGCAGGCTACTGCTAGATCAGCAGGTCAGCGGTTCAAATCTCACCGGCTCAGGGTTGACTCAGCCTTCCATCCTTCCGAGGTGGGTAAAATGAGGACCCAGATTGTTGGGGGCAATATGCTGACTCTCTGTAAACCGCTTAGAGAGGCCTGAAAGGCCTATGAAGCGGTATATAAGTCTACTGCTATTGCTATTGCTATCTGGGTGGGTGGGGGCGGTTGAGATTCTTTGGTTGGGCTGGGGTAGTGCTTGCTTGATGGTTGGTCTGAAGTTAACCTTGGAGCTAATCTATGCTGATCTGCGTTCCAATTACTGGTGGAGAGGTGCTGGTGTCTTTTTATCTTTTGGGCTGGGTGATTGTCTCTTTTGCATAGTCTATACCCTCTTTCCCTGAAAATAGGACCTCCCCGGATAATAAGCCCAATCGGGCCTTTGAGCACACGCGCTAAAATAAGCCCTCCTCCCAAAAAATAAGCCCTCCCCAAAAATAAAATAAGACCTTGTCTTATTTTTTGGGGGGAAACACGGTAGATGTTGTTGATGTCTATGTGTCTGTTGATGGCTGATTTATCAGAGTGTCAGGCTTGTAGGATCAACTTCGCAGAATTGGAGGAAATGGTTTTTTTTAGGATATTTCACTTCCACTTTTCATTGATGAATAGGTACAGTATTTTTGGAGTATAAGATGCACCTTTCCCCCCCTCAAAAAAGGATGAAAATCTGGGTGCATCTTATACACTGAATACAGCATTTTTTTGCCTCCCGAAACCCCGCCTCCTTCACAAAAATAGACACGCAGAGGGTTTGGGAGGCCTGCAAAGTGCTCCTGGGGGCTGGGGAGGGCAAAAATGAGTGAAAAATGGGCTGTTTTTTGCTCGTTTTTGCCTCCCCCAGCCCCCAGTAGCACTCTACAAGTCTCCCAAAATCTATGCATGCCCTGTTTTTTGCAACAAAAAAAAAAGGGCCCGTTTTTGCAAAAAAAATGGCTGTAGTTTTGCTCGTTTTTGCCCCCAGTCCCCAGGAGCACTTTGCAGGCCTCTCAAACTATCTGCATGTTCTGTTTTCCATAAAAAAAATAGGTTGCAGAGGGTTTGGGAGGCCTGCAAAGTGCGAAAACTTTTTTAAAAAAAAAATTATCTCATCAAAATCTTGATGCGTCTTATACTCCGAAAAATACAGCAATTGAGAATCCCCATGAATGGCAGTCCTCACAGGCGTCTAAAACTCCCCATCTTTTGAATGACGGTTAAGTAAACAGGATTATTGCATCTGTGTTGTGTTGTGTGGGTGACGCTTGTGTCCCCCATCCAGGCTTCCAAGTCACTTCCGTTAAAGATTATTACAGCCCTGTCTCGTGTTTATGTTGCCATTGTTTCTTGAACGCTCTTTTGTCAAATTGGATCATAACTGGCTGGCGTGCCGGTTATTTCAAATGGCAGCTATGCTGAATGTGCTGCTTTTTTTAAAGTACTTTTTCCTTTACGTGCAGAAGAATCATGGGCAAAATGGGAATCTTAAGGTTGGGGTTTTTTTTGGTCCACAGGGCAAATCTGATTCTACTTCAACTTACATGGTTTGGGGAGTTTTGCGAGATGGTAAGTAGAATCAAAGGCAATGGGGGAATCGGGGCTTCTGGAGTTGGATGAAATAGATGTGAAAAAACCTGTTGTTCAAAAGTGCGGCCTTTAAACCTGCCCATCTCTAATTGTTGCTTCTTTCGAAATTGTCCCACGAGTCAGTGTCTAATCCAGGTGGGTGATGTAACAAGTAAGATTCACAGCATGGCTGCAGATCTGTTGATGTAAGAGATTTAAGAGATATTACTTTGGGATAATATTTTGGTCTTGTGTTAACTCCAAGAAGAAGGAACTTGGTCATTCAACAGGCTTTCCTGCATGAGGTGATTGTCCCTTCAGATGAGCAAACAAGAATTGTGACACAAAAGACTTACGTATGGCTATTAACATCTGTATTTCTCATCAGTAGAATAGAATAGAATAGAATAGACTTCTTCATTGGCCAAGTGTAATTGAAAGTAAAGTAGAGTAGAATAGAATAGAATAGAATAATAGAATAGAACAGAACAGAATAGAATTCTTTATTGACCATGTGTGATTGAAGGTAAAGTAGAATAGAATAGAATAATAATAGAACAGAACAGAACAAAATATAATTCTTTATTGGCCAAGTGTGATTGAAAGTAGAGTAGAGTAGAGTATAATAGAATAGAATTCTTTATTGGCCAGGTGTGATTGGATACACAAGGAGTTTGTCTTCGGGCTCTGAGTATACATTAAAAATACATTCATCAAGAATCATAAGATACACTTCGTGATAGTCATGGATATTAAATAAGCAATGAAATCATTCTAGGAACTAAATAATATAAATCATAAAGATACAAGCAACAAGGTTATAGTCATAAGTAGGAGGAGATGGGTAATATGAAGGATGAGAAGAACAACAGTAATGCAGTCTTAGTATTACTTACACATACGTATTCAAGAGGTAAGCAGACTTTGAATATTCCAGGGAGATTCTGATGCACTTGTGAATGACTCAAGGGGACAAACCATGTTCTGAGAAGCCACGATTGACATGGTTAAACAAAGGCAACTGTTGTAATAGGTTGTAAAAGCGTGGGTAATTGTGAGCATAAGTCTGGGTAATTGTAAGCATGAAAGAGTACTAGAACTTGGAAATGGAAATAAAGGATATTAAATTGAATGTATTTGGATAAGCATATAGAAGCGACCAACATAAATCAGTTTAAATTAGATGATTACATGGTTGAAGACTTAGGCCATAGAAAGGAACGTTAGGACAGCAACATTAAAAAATCATTGCTGAGTGTAATGCTGGATTTTTACCCAGTTAACAGAGGATCATATCTATTAAAATGAAGAGATGGATATACATTCAACATCATTGACACATACTATAGATGTAATCTCAGGAATTATATAAGGGTGGAAATTACAATATCAAGAGAAGACTACTAATTTGTGATTGAAATGAACGTATGGATTGCAATAATGTTGGCAATAATAGAATTTTGTAAGGAGAATTGTTCATTTATTGCTAGCCTCTGCTTCAAACGATCCATGGACATCTGCAGGTATCTAACATGGGATAAGGAAACACACAGTGGGAAAATGCAGTCCAGCAACTAAGATGTTATGGAACAGATCTTGATCGTGTTAAATGCAGAGAAATACAGTGCATGAAAGATTTGGCTTGTAGGAAATGCACTCAGAATATAAGATCCCCATAAGAAACAGATTCATCATCCATAGCTTTTAAAAGAGGAAAAGATCCCATAGAATAAGCTTTCATAATCGCTGAAGAAAGATGGTTGGCCTTGAATGATTGCACAATGACTAAATTCAGACTTCTGGTGTGAAGCCAGGAGAAGACACAACAACAGCTCATTCAAGGACGCAATCAGGGGAGGAAAGTGGAGATAAGAGATTAGGGGGAAAAATCACTGAAAAAAGTACCGCGAAGCTAGCAATACTTGAGAATAATCACGAGATTTGACTGTAGCAGATAAGTTTAAAGGAAAATGAAGTGACTGAAATGCAGATGATAAAATCTGCATTTTGTCACTCTGTCTTTTCCTGTCTTTCCTAAGGAATATCCACATAGCTTTGAGGCCTTTCTGTTCGCTTCTGGGCATTATTATCTTACTTTCATCATTCCCGTTTGATATACAGATGTAACACAGATAAAGTTTTGCTCCTAAATAGAAGTAAATGCTGGTTTTAGTCTCGTTGGGAGTTGATCCTGGCTTAATCTTGAGCTGGGTTTAAGGCAAGTGAAAAAAAGGGCTGCGAAGAACGCCTTCCCATGTTCTTGAAGAGGGACCTCCAAACTTGGCCATTTTTAAACTTGTACACTTCAACTCCCAGAATTCCCCAGCCAGTGCTGGCTGAGGAATTCTGTGAGTTGAAGTCCACAAGTCTTAAAGTACTCAGGTTTAGAAATCCCTGATCTTGAACAAGAGAAAATATTGTATTTTCATTACGCCTGTAAACTGAGAAGGCTGTTAAAAATAACCATACGTGGGACTTCAGGTTCATAGCCATGGTAATAAAGGTGCCTTTATTAGCTCAGTTCTTATTAGGAAGTCGCTTAATTCATCATGTAAACTTTTTCCAGTGAAAACAAGGGACAGTTCTTCCTGCTGTTTACCTAAGACTCAAAACGGGGCAGTTAACTTGTGTGATTGAGGCTGCAGGCGTGAATGTGGTAAGACTGACTCATCCACGCAGACTTTCAGAAAACTCCCTCATATTGAGTTGAAAACTTCAACTCATTTTGAAATTTTGTTAGCCAACAAACGCATTACAAAGTCCATTTGTTGTGAGTATTCTAGTAAAGGCCAAAATTGTGTGTCATATGGCAAGAGCAAATTTGACCTTGATGTATATGCTATTGGGCTGGGTCTTGAGGTGAGGCTGATTATAATCTGCAGTTATCTCAAAAATGCCAAGTTGAAGGGTCAGTCCATGTGAAACTGTAGATAAGAATACTAACTTATCAACTAAGATACAGTTCGTACATTTAACTAAGGTATGTTGGGAAATACTAAGCAATCTGCCTATAAAATCTGTCCCATTTTGGGTGTCAAAATTTGTGCTTTGATTAGTGAACTGTGGTGGCCTTCAAGACAATACTGGAAATCCTCAACTTATGACCACAATTGAGCTCAAAAAGTCTATGACTAAGCGAGACAGTTGTTAAGTGAGTTTTGACCCCATTTTACAACCTTTCTTGATACAGTTGTTGAGTGAATCACTGCAGATGTTACGTTAGTAACATGGCCATTAAGTGGGTCTGGCTTCCCCATAGATTTGGATTGTCAGAAGGTCTCAAAAAGGGGATGACGTGACACACACACCCTAGGACACTACGACCGTCATAAATACGAACCAGTCGCCAAGCGTCTTGAGTTTTGGTCACATGACCCTGGGGATGTCACGGCGGTTGTAGACATGAAAAACATCGCTCTTCCCATTGTAACTTCAAACAGTCACTAAACGAACTGTTGTAAGTCGAGGACTACCTGTGCAAGAACTGCAGAGAATCAGAATGGCCAACCTGATGATTAGTAATTAGAGAGATCTGCCTAAGAAGACCAGATGTGACTCCATTAAAGGCATATGATTAATTCCTCTTGGCTAGGAATTGTCTTAATAGCTACTTCCTGGATAACGAAGCATTGATTATCCAGCGTTTCTCCTTCGTACGTCACCATCATTTTAGTGGCCACTGCGAGGAACGTTAGAACTCATTTTGATAATCCACGTTCTTGTTCCTCGATCCGTGTAGGAGACAGAGGGATATAAAGGTAATGATGGTCATTGAAGAATGTAGAGAAGACGGTAGCTTGCAACCACGTTGCAGTTAAGAACATTCCTTGTCCAATGATTTTCTGGAAGGATTCTATTGCATTTCCTTGTGTCCGGCGTCACTTGGATTTAAGCCTTTTCACAAAGGTCCTTGACTGCTTCAGATCCTAACAAGTGACTTTTCCAAGGCTCTGGTACCCAAACATAATTTTCCCCTTAGGATTTCAGCTTTCATCCCTCCCCTCTGGGCCAAGCCAAGACATTGTCCACACTGAGAGGAAGAACAAAATACCTATTTGCAGTTGTGTACTAGTTGGGCGCCAAAGAATGGAGGCCTTTGAACTCTGGTGCTGGAGAAGACTCCTACAAGTCCCTTTGGACTGCAAGGCGATCCAACCGGTCGGTCCTAGAGGAGATCAACCCTGACTGCTCTTTAGAAGGCCAGATCCTGAAGCGGAAACTCAAAAGACTTTGGCCACCTGATGAGAAGGAAGAAGGACTCCCTGGAGAAGAGCCTCATGCTGGGAATGATGGAGGGCAAGAGAAGAAGGGGACGGCAGAGAAGGAGGTGGCTGGATGGAGTCACCAAAGCAGTCGGCATGAGCTTCAGTGGACTCCAGAGGATGGTAGAGGACAGGAAGGCTTGGAGGAACGTTGTCCAGGGAATCACAATGGGTCGGACACAACTTCGTGACTAACAACATTACTTCAGCACTGTCCAAAGAACAGTGCCTTCAAAAATTCATGAGCAATCTGAACCAGCTGAGATGGTGTAGTAGACACTATGCGCCTTCCTATGAGTTGACACCTCATCCCATCGCATGAGGGTGCAGCGGGAGATGGACTTGAAATGTTCCCCTCTAGCTGGCTGCAAAATCAAGTGCGATTGTTGTGCCCCGTTTTCCAGATGGGTGTGTTTAGAAAGAAATTGTCAGAAAAGATGATCTTCCATCCACCAGGGAGGCCTCTAGACCCGTCAACCTCACAAATTTTCCTTGAAAGAACTTCATTCCATCTGAATATTATTTCATAATCCCCAAAGCTATTCCGGTCAATATTTTAATGCTGTGAGTTCACCGCACAAATTTAAGAGTTTATTGATTTGCAGAGTTGTACTCATTGGAACCGGAAGCGCGAATGGCATCTGTTCAGCAAGCGGTGCGTCGTTTGTGAGCTTCTGTTTTAGTTTCAATAATATTTATGGTTTATATTTAGCGTACAAATTTCAATACCCTTCAAGGGAATTTCAGTGAGTGGTCTGGCAGGCAGCAGTTGAGTTTTGAGTTGACTCCCAGATGGATGTTGGGGCTTTATAGGACTTCAAAGCCTGAGACACTTTCTAAGGCAGAAACATCATGTGCAAAAGACACAATTGCAACATTATATTCTTTGGGGCTCAACAATTCACAGTAATTGAGCAAAAAGGATACTTCTTAAAGAATAAATTGGATGTTTTCTCAATGCTGTTGGAGATGAAGCATTTCATGGATCACCCCCAATCTAGGAAGTGATGGTTGCCTTTTCCTTGCGTTCGCAATTAAATGCTCTGTCCTTAGAAATAACTTTTGATCTGTTGGCCACGTTGCCAGTTATGGGAATTGCATCTGACTGATTTTACCTTTTCAGCTTTTTTTACAACCAAGTCAAGGGATGATAATAAAACCGAATCCTGAGATTGTGAATATTTGATGTTATTATATTTGCTCAGTGGCTAAGACTTCAAATATCCAAATATAATAACGTCAAATATTCACAATCTCAGGATTCGATCAGAAAGGTCGGCAGTTCGAATCCCTAGCACCGCGTAATGGAGTTGAGCTCCCGTTACTTGTCCCAGCTTCCGCCAACCTAGCCGTTCGAAAGCAGGTAAAAAATGCAAGTAGAAAAATAGGGACCACCTTTGGTGGGAAGGGAACAGCGTTCCATGCCCTTCAGCGTCTAGCCACATGACCACGGGCACATCTTTGGACAGCACTGGCTCTTTGGCTTTGAAACGGAGATGGACAGTGCCCCTTAGAGTCGGGAATGACTAGTACACTTGTGTGAGGGGAACCTTTACCTTTAAGAAGTCTCTTCAGTGGGAGGTGTAATGATCCAATCGGGATCCTGTATGGCTTTTACAATATAAGTCCTGAAATGAAATTCTTGAAAGATTAATATTGCAATGCAGGTTCACTTAGTGACCATTCAAAGCTACAACAGCATGGATAACAGTGCCTTATGACTGTTTTTTTTCACACTTACGACCGTTGCAGCATCCCCATGGTTACGCAATTAAAATTTGGATGCTTAGCAATCGATTCATACTGACGACAGTCGCAAAATCACAGGGTCATGGGATCCCCTTTTGCGACCTTCTGATAAGCAGAGTCAGTAGGGGGAGCCAGATTCACTTAACAACGGTGTGACTATCTTAGCAACCGCAACGATTCACTTAATAATTGCAGCAAGAAAAATTGTAGAACGGGGCAAAACTCTCTTAAGAAATGCCTCGCTTAGCAACAGGCAAGTTGGGCTCATCTGTGGGCGTAAGTCAAGAACTGCCTGTACAATTTTTGTTTTGTTTTGCATCTTTTATTTTCAGAACTTGCTCATGGCACTCCCAGTTTATTATGTGTATTCAGGTTTTGAAATATGAATGATAATGAGAGAAAGCAGCAGGAAAATGTCAAGAAATAAACAGAAATAAAACAGTAAATTATGAAACAGCAGCTTCAAAGCAGTCCCGGGAGAATCAGTTGCACGAGGCCAAAAAAAAAAGGAAAGAAAGAAAGAAACATCGATGGGTGAAAAGCATAAGATCAGTCTTGCATAAATAGCACCTCTCAGAACAGGGGACGATACATGAAATTAAGAAATATTTCTCCTTGGAAATCTCCTTGGAGATATTTCTCCTTTGAAGGGACGTGGTGGCTCAGTGGCTAAGATGCTGAGCTTGTCGATCAGAAAGTTCGGCAGTTCGAATCCCTATGTAATGGGGTGAGCTCCCGTTACTTGTCTCAGCTTCTGCCAACCTAACAGTTCGAAAGCATCTAAACAATTTATAAAAACAAATCTATCTAATCAGCAAAACCCAAAATCAAAGTTTCGTTCCCCCCCGCCCCCTCCTCAGGCACAAAGTCCAAAGGTGGTTTCCAAAGAGAAACGAAATGGCCTTCTTTTCTTTAATCAAAGAGGTCCATTTAGCCATCCCTGCTAACGCCAAAAATGAATAAAAGAAAGTTTTGATGAGACGCTAAGTTTATGTCTTGCCTTGCCTTTATTTTTCCTTATAGAAATCCTGCCACGACTGGGCTGGTGTTTACTTAGCTATAAACAACAGTTTAATAAACAGCATTTAGCAATTTCTGTCTTGGTGATCGGAGTAACATTTATTAGTTTTGGCTTACTCGGGAGAAAACGTGCCCCAGATCCCCATTCAGTCAGCTTCTTTCCTGGTTCTCCATAGAATAATTTTGTTTACCGAAAAGATAACAGTTCCATCAAGAGAAGTTAAGGGCCTTTTTACGGTGTCGTTTTTGCTAGAAGGGAAAAGAACTAAATTAAAATGTTTTAACAACGGTGTCCTTCCCTCAAAGCGGTTTTGAAGCTGATTTCGCCTCTCTAGGTGCCTCTTTCCTAATTTGTTCTCTGTAGCTTGTGATGTTGTTTAAGCCGTAAACTGCTTGTGGGAAGATGCATTAGCTTGTCTGTTGTTTTTTATTTAAAAGAAAAAAAAACTTGCAGGTTGGCATACTGCTAAGCAGTGACAATTGTCAAGCATTTAACAAGAAGGTTGAGAATGGATGACGCTTCTTTCTTAATGTCTTATGGCCCATACAAAGCTGTCTTGTCCAATGTTTTATTGACTGTGAGAAGAAGTTGTTTAGTCGTTGAACTCCACTGGCATAATTCTGGACAGCTAAACTTCTCAACTTTTTTGAATACCTGTTAAAATAGCTGTCTCATAAAACACTCCCAGCACAGATAAGTATCCCCTTCTCCTTAACTATGATGTCAAGGATGAAATAGGAAATACAGATACAACCTTACTGTTTGAAGTTAAAACAGCACTGAAAAGAGGGACTCATGACCAGAGGTGGGATTCAAAAATTTCAGCAACCAGTTCTCTGCCCGGTTGCTGGGTGGGCGCTGCCATGGTGGGCATGGCTTACTCAACCTTCTGCACTACAGTAGGGGGGACATTTTTGCCCTTCCCAGGCTCCGGAAGCCAGAAATGGGCCAGTTTTCGGACTTCAAGAACTTCCGGGAGGCTCATTTTTCACCCTCCCAGAGCCTTACCTGCCATCCAAAATGGACCGCGTGGAGACTCCTGGGAGGGGTAGGGTGGGCGTGGCCATCCACTCCTTGCAAAGCAGATGTAAAATTATCATCAGGTTTGCCCAAACTGGTCTGAACCAGCTGAATCCCACCCCTGCTCATGACTGTTTTTCCATGCTTAATGACTATCTGCACTCTTGAAGGCAGTCACCAATTTCCTCCAAGTTCTGCAATGGGCTGGCTCCAAGAAAAGAGGCAGCTGCTTTAAAGAGTTGTGGGCCATGTTTGCCTGCCAATGCGATCCCTGAGGCCTTTTCTTTCCAAAACGCCCCCCATTACCATCCGCTGTAGCTTTTAAAGCCAGGTCTGCCACCTCTGCATAAAAGATGCAGATTCTATTCCCGCTCCAAGGAACATATTTGGAAGGGAAGATCGGTGCTGCTATGTTGCAATGTTTACTTAGAAGCCTGGCAGGGCATAAACAGTGCTGGAAGACAAGGTCTTCGCATGGGGAATTCCCTGCAGGTTGATAAATTCACAGCCAGCAGGAGAACGTTTGATCAGCCAGTGTCCCATTTTTAGAAACGTCTCTCTAGGTTTCGTGGCAGGAAAAACCCTTTTACTTGGTAGCAACATTAACAGATTGCCACTGGTCTTGGATGTTGCCTGAAGTCGAGCAATTAACCGGCGATAGATTGACTAAGGGAAGATTAAAGAGCAATTGATTCGTTCTCAAAGTGGAGCCCTTTGTACGGCTGGGTCCTGATTTGCACCTGCAGCTGGTGGTTTTCCATTAGATGGCAACCGGAAGCAAAGCTGGAAACCCTTGTGCTGTCATCCCAGGACAGTTCCTGCATCAGTGTAGCCCAGGGTTTCTCAACAGTGGCCACGTTAAGACTTGTGGATTTCAACTCCCAGAATTCCCCAGTCAGCAAGTTTCAGAAACACTGGGTTAGCCACTCTGTGTCTGATGAACGGAGCTGCAGCTCACCAATGGCCTTTGAATAACATTTAGGAGTTGGAAAAGGGCTACTTTCCGACCGTCGACTAGCCAGCTCTCCTTCTGCACTATCACCAAGCCTTGTAGTTTGACTTAAGCGGCCTTCTTCATATTCACTTCTCAGATGTTTCCCCGATGTTTCCCCAGTGCAAAGTTTTGCATTTATTTGTGTAGAGTCTATTAAAGTTAACAGGGCTATTAGTACTGGTTTTGTCTTCCTTCCTTCCTTCCTTTCTTCTTTCTTTTCTCTTTTCTTTCTTTTTTCCTTCCTTCCTTCCCACCCCTCCATCCATCCATCCTTCCTTCCTTCCTTTCTTTCTCCTCCCCCCCACCTTGCTTCCTTAAATTTCATTTTAGCTCCCCATTTTTTCAGCTTGCTTCGAAGGCTAACTTGCTACCGTTTGGAGCCAACCTTCCATGTGGAGTTATGACTCAGCAGGTATTTTAGAGTGGAAGATTTAATTGTAGGAGGGGTGAGATTTGTTGAGCATGAGTCAGGTCTTTGATATAAAACTCAGTGGAAAGCTTGTTTTGGTCTCCGATTTGAGCATAACTGCATATGTTCTGTGATATTCTCATAAATGCACCATTTTTGTTGGTCGTGGAGTGTTTTCGAGTGGCTTTTATAGCTAGTCCTCACGTTGCTTGGCAACTGTTGGAAGTTATGATGGACCCCCACTCCGAAGTTCCCGTGCGCCCCCCCTCCCTCCGCACAGCCATGTCACTTGCCTTTCAGATACTCAACAACTGACTGTACTTACGGGCCGTTTGCAACGTCCCGCAGTCACATGACCACGATTTATGACGTTTTCCCCCTCCAAAAAACGCCCTTCACTTCTAGTTTTCAGCAAAAATGCCCCGCAGCAAGCAATGGCTTCGCTTACTGACCACAGCATTCACTTTACATCGACCGCAAAAAAAGGCTTTAAAGTTAGATCAGTCGCATGGGTGATCTGCTTTATGACTGTAATGGATAGGCTCCATTAGGTCATAAGTCGAGAACTACCTCTATTTTCTTTCATTGGTGACCTTTTACCTTTTACGTGCTTGTCGATGGGTTAATCTCCCTTTTCTTTTAACCCTTTAATTCAGCTGTCTGGGAAGCTCCTCTACAAAGTCCAATAGAGCCATTACGGCTGCTGTAGTTATCACCAACTAATGGAGAACTCCAGTCCAAAATCTTAACGCTTCCTTAGCTGCTGTTAACAACCGATACTCTTAAGGCAGGTTGTCAAAATCAATCCCTTTCATTTGCAGTAACTAGCATTACAATGTAGAGTCCCAGTTTTGGAGAGCTCATTGGACTAAATATCAAATTTCAAGGTCAGATTCCAGAATCTCCCACAGCATCTTTTTACAACTAGTTCACATCTTTCTTGCTATTTCGAGACCCAAAGGGACTTAATTTTCTTATTCCCCTTGCGCCGATCAACGACTGTGTAAACAGTGAGCGGTTATCCCAGAGAAGTTTGCTTTTAAAGAATTAAGGCTGCTTTAGATCCTTAAATAGAACACGGTATGGAATATTTCCATTTAAGAGGGACGCGGCGGCTCAGTGGCTAAGATACTAAGCTTGTCAATCAGAAAGGTCTGCAATTCGGCAGTTCGAATCACTAGCACCGCGTAACGGAGTGAGCTCCCGTTACTTGTCCCATCTTCTGCCAACCTAGCAGTTCGAAAGTACGTAAAAAATGTAAGTAGAAAAATAGGAACCACCTTTGGTGGGAAGGGAACAGCATTCCGTGCACCTTTGGCGTTGGGTCATGCCTGTCACATGACCATGAAGACTTCTTCGGACAGCACTGGCTCTTCAGCTTTGAAACGGAGATGAGCATCGTCCCCTAGAGTCGGGAATGAATAGCACATATGTGCGAGGGGAACCTTTACCTATGGAATATTTGGGAATGAGCTATCGGGAAACATTTGCCACCACGTGCTATCAAATTATTTCTAAACCAAAATGTATTGGAGAGCAGGTGAAAACACCTGAGAATTGCTTCCTTACAGATAGAAAAATCTAAAAGGTTTGTCGAAGTAATCAAATGATCTAACTTAACACAAGAAAGCTATACTTGATCCAACCGTGATGCACTCTAGATTTTTTTGTGTTCTGGTGATTATGGAACTATCTTTGGGAAACGCATAGCATCAGGCAAACTCCACAGTATACCCCTTACAATGAGGTACATATACATCTATATAATTGATAGATGGGAAGCATTCTTCCAATAGAAGTGTTTGTTTTAATATTATCCAACTTCGCATAAAGCTCCAAACTCTACTAAGGATAAAAATTTATTAACTCAATGTTTATTTGAAATATCCAAGAATAGCTAGTGCAGGAGCCGGCAACCTTAAACACTCAAAAGAGCCACTTGGATGTGTTTCCCACAGAAAAGAAAACGCCGAGAGCCACAAAATCCTTTTGACATCTAAAATGACAATAACACTGCATAAATCGTTTTTATGCTATGTATACAAAAACTATATAGTGTGTTGCATTTATGAAATCAATGAACAGCTACAGAGAACACAAATTTTTATTTCTGCATGCAACAAAAACATTTTGAAGTCCGAAAAAAAAAAAAAGGATGGGTCGAAAAGCTCAATAAAGCTTGCGTGCTTGCAGGTGTCGCACATTGGTAGTTGTGATGCATATTTTGAGCAACAGGGAGCCAGAGTAGAGGGATGAAAGAGCCACATGCACAGGTTGCAGTCCTGGAGTGGAGGGGTATGTTCTTTGAGCTTGTCTACTAAAAACATTAGAAGAAGAATAAGACAGAATAACAGAAGAGTTGGAGGACAACTTAGAGGCCTTCTAGTCCAACCCCCTTGCTCAAGCAGGAAACCCTCTATTGTTTCAGGCAAATGGTTGTCCAATCTCTTCTTCAAAACCTCCAGTGTTGGAGCACCCACAGCTTCTGAAGGCAAGTCATTCCACTGATCCATTGTTCTGTCTGGAAATTTCTCCTTAGTTCCTTAGTTGTTGGGAAAAATTTCCTGGCCATTAGAACAATAAATCAGCGGAACGACTTGCCTCCTGAAGTTATGGGTTGCTCCATCTCTAAGAGGTTCTTAAGAAGAGATTGGACGACCAAGAGATTTTCTGACAGGGAGTAAGTCAAACTTGGCTAGGAAGTAACGTGTTAAGCTGTCATGTACTTGAAACCTGGTTTTTCTGAAAGATACAGATGCAGACTGCACAACATAGGACAATCATGGCGTGCAAACATCTTGCATGCTCATCGGAGCCGCATTCTGGAAAAGCCGAACTTCCGGGTTCTAGCACGCATGCACGCCCAATGATCAATTGGCCGGTACAAATGTGCAGGCCGGTTTCCAGCACAGCCCCGCGCGCAAAGGGGTCACACTCCAGGAAAGCTGAACCTCCGGCGCACATACGCACCCGATAATCAGCTGGCTGGCACGCATGCACGCACCAGTTTTTGGCACTGCCACGCACACGAAGAGCAGCTGATCATCGTGCACGAATGCACGCCAGAAACCCAGGAGACAACAGGCAAGGCAGCACATGCTGGGCGACATTGGTCCGTGTGCCACTTTGGGCACGCATGCCATAGTTTGGCCATCCCTGACATAGGACATCGCATAGAGATAGAGATGGGAAGAACTGAAAATGGCTCCCAAGGAATTCTGAGAAGAATTGAGGCGCAAGCAGATGAACCTTTTTTGCTCTTTTGGCTTTTGAATACAAATCATCTCTTTTTTTTTGTAGCGATTTTAATTTTAGGGTCGAATTCTCCCAGGTCTTCTCCGCGGATGTGTGTTTGTGTGTATGTCTCGCATCCTGTGTTTATTTCAAACCCGGAATGTGTTTTGGCCATCCAGTTGTCATAGAAACAGTTACATTCCTTTCCACGTTTTCTAATAAAAACCCACTGAAATTAAAGTCTACCTCAAGATCCTTTGGTCTGGTTGGAAGCTTCAGGCTAAGGTTGACTTCGCTTTGCTGGGTGTGAATGCGGAAAAGGGGCTTATTTCGACTAATGATTTTTCATCGATGGAGGAAATGTAAGTCTTCCCAGCCCAAACTTTTTATAAAGGATAGTCATTATGGATGCTTCCGTGGGGAGGGGTGAAATATCTTAGAGGACATTTTCTTGGGTGATGGTCCTTGAGCCAAAGGCCTGTTGAAATCTTTGTTGGACGTTGTTGGCTTGATCCATTTAGACAGTTGGTTTAGGATGCAATACGATGGGTGTGAGTTGTTGGACGTGTAGTTATCTTAGCCTCAAACCTCATTAACTCTTTGGCTTCTACCTGTGGTCCTTAGAACACACCTGCACCAAGGTCACGCATCGCATCATTCATAAATTGAGTATAACAATTAATTGATGCAAAAGACCAGAATCCAGTTTTTCTAAGTATCTGGTTCCCTAAATGATGCAAAACACTGAATCTGCTTTGGTTTTATGGCATTGATGGGAGGATTCCCTCACCCCCACTCCCCCGTTTCAGATCTTTCATTCTTCTAATGTAATCTTTTATTGATCTTTATTCCACTCTTTTCTTTTAATTCCTCTGGGAGGTTTTTTTTCAGGCTGAAACACGGCGTGTATTTAAAATAAAACTTGATATGCTTTGGGTTTAATAACAACAACAACAACAACAACAACAATAATAATAATAATCCCTTTTCTCCAGCTGCATACATTGCATATTCTTAAAAGAGCCCGAAGATCAGACAGTGAGTGCTTTGGACCCAAGGCGATGTAGGACTTTTTGCATGGAAGGAGCGTTTCTTTTGAAGGAAAAGCGATGGTGTGGGTCGAAAGTTCTCAGCCATTTGGGGTGGGGGAGGGGTGGAGTCTTCCTATTCCTGATCCATATTTGGATGGGGGGGGGCGGGTATCCTTCCGAAATGCGGTTCAATGATGTCTGCGTCATCAAGGATTCCATCGTCGGTGATGATCGTACTTTCTTTTTAAAATCTGGATTCCTCCCCCCCTACTTTAGCCCCTTTCTTCAGAAATTGGCTCTGCAAAAGGGAACACACTCAAGTTATGCTCCCTACCTGCAGCTGAGCCTGCTCTGAAAAACTAAAAAAAAAAAAAAAAGCTACAAAGCTGGTATTAAAATAGCTTTAGGGCATGCTTTGAAAATCCAGTGAAATTATATATATATATATATATATATATATATATATATATATATATATATATATATATATATATATATATATATATATATATATATTAATTGAACGTGGTCTCCGTACCGCTCCAAACAGCCCAAGAGGACTCTTCACCTGAATCTGACTTCCATTTGGACAAAGTTCCCGAATATTTGTCCTTTCTTGATGGATGTCCAAAGCCCCCTCCCCAGACCTCTTACCCCCTTTGAGCCTAGCGACATCATCTTCCATGAGAATGTGAGGGGGAACCATAATTGTGCATCTATGTATTGTCTAGGGGGGGGGGGTGTTTCCCAGCTAACTTGCCTCGTCGGCCATTGGCTTAAACACCCAGCCTTTTCTCCGAGGTCTATCATCTCTCGCCATCTCACCTGAGTCTGCAGCCCTAGAACTGTAATAAGACCATGATCATGTGAGGGGGGGGGAGAGAGAGAGAGATGGAGGGAGGGGAGGGAGAGGCCGGAGCGATGGGGAGACATGTTCCTTCACATGCATTTTGACAGCGCAGCTTTCCAGGCGATGCTCTTTTCTGTCGGACCGCGCTCGGAGAAGCCCCGAATCCAGAGGCCGCCAGCTCGCCGTAGGGACGGATTAATAATATGCTCCTGCTTTACACCTTTTTAATATCCTTCTCAGAATCAATCTACCGGCGGGGCGCCAGGAGATGGAGGAAGCTGTACCGAGTGAATGGCCATCTGTTTCAAGCCAAGCGCTTTAACAGAGTGAGTACTGTGGCCGAAAGAGACGCCGGAGGTGGCGGGGGGAGCCGCCCGGAGGCAAGTGTGTGCATGTGGGGGGGGGTAAGGGGATGGGTGGGGAAGAGAGAAAAAACAGGGGCTGCTTTTCCTGCCAGGTAAATCCTTCTCCTGGCCTGGAAATGGTGGGGTGGGGAGGGGGAGAAAGAATCAATTCAGCTTAAGCTACACACAGTGATTGAATAACAAGCTTGCAGTTCAGGAGGGAGAAAATCCGAACATGATTCCCCCCAACCCTCAAATGTATTTGTTTGTGTGGGTTGCTATGTTCAGAGGAATATATATGTGTATATATATATATTTATATATTATGCTGGCTTTCCAGCTTGTGGAGATATCTACTCTCCCAATACACATGGATTTTCTTACCCTTATTGTTTCTCTGGATTAGCCTCACGATGCTTAGCAGCGTTGTTGTTAAAATGCATGGGGAGCTAAATAGATGTGACCTAATTAACGGCACCATAAATATTTCTATCTTTGGAGTGGTGTGTGTGTGTGTGTGTGTGTGTGTGTGTGTGTGTGTCGGAGACACAGCTGTGTTTAAGATCTGACTTCATCTATAAAGCAAAGCTTTCCCCTACCCCCCTTCTTAACCCATCCCTTTAATGCTGCAGACTGTAATCAGTATCTAATCCATTTTTTTTGGTGTGTGTGTGTGTGTGTGAAGATTTGTGCATTTTGAGAAAGGGTTGGACGAAAGGTTTATTTAATTGTCAGGATGGCATGGCCGTCACTACTTCTGGATACAAGAGGAGGCTGTTGTGCTAGTGTGGATGCCCTCACACAAACACACACTTGTTATCTCTGATGCAAATCTCCATCCGTTGAAGGGGTTCGGAGCAGAATTAGATTTATTATTTTGTAATGGCAGCTCACATTTTTAATCTCATTCCTGGTGACTGGAATCTTTCCTGATTTCTGGTTTTGATATATAGACAGCTGGATCGCGTAAAGGTCCCTGAGGATTGTCGTACGCGAATATGCCTTTATTTTAATATTAAAATTATATTTTAGGAAGCAGTTGAGGCAGGAGGTTTGAATCACCCATCTTTGAAAAGCCATAAACCATGAAAGCTGGATCTGGTTACTGTCGATCTTATTAAAACCCATGGATTTGAGCAATGTTTCCAGCAGTTAATGGGGATCTAATTAAAGCAGTCGAGAAAAAGCTATTCCTGATTTATTGTGAAATGTATTTATTGGAATTCATAGCTGTTAGGTTCAGGTGTCTAGTTTTTCTTTAAAAAAATAACGTTCTCCATTTTGCAAACCTCTCATGCATCTATATCAGATTGCCAGGCACAAAGATGTCTAAAAATGAGTTTCTTTAATAATATTGGTTGGCTTAGAAGCGCAGCTAATTATGTGTGCCTAAGGAAACTTGACTGAGCATTCAGTCAAGCATTAATCCAACTGGGGCAAGTCAAAACTCACATCCCAGAAAAACAAAAGTTTCTGTATCAAATGTGTACATTGCAAATATTTTTCCCCTGCAGAACAAATACCTACCTGTGGGCTCATCTACCTATTCATTTTAATAAGCCCCACGCAGGGCGCGTCCGATTCCAGGATCCGCTACAGTAGCAATTAAGGAATTAAATCGGCATCACAACAGGGCCATAATTAAATTGCAGGAAGATTTGGGCCTCTAGTGCATCCTTACATCATATATGTCTGCCCACATCTGGCAGTTTAAGGTCTCCTGTCTCAGTCTGCTCTTTATTTTATCAAATTCAAAGTCTTTTTTTTTAAAAGAAAAAAAACCTTTTCTATTGAAAACAAGACTTTGAAAAGAATACAAAAGGATTACTTTGTTGCAGCAAGAGTCTCATAAAGGGGCTGCCCCAAAGAAGAGGGAGTCAAGCTATTCTCCAAAGCACCTGAGGGCAGGATAAGAAGCAATAGGTGGAAACTAATCAAGGAGAGGAGCAACTTAGAACTAAGGAGGAATTTCCTGACAGTTAGAACAATTAATCAGTGGAACAATTTGCCTCCAGAAGCTGTAAATGCTCCAACACTGGAAGTTTTAAGAATAGATTGGATAACCCTTTATCTGAAGTGGTGTAGGGTTTCCTGCCTAAGCAGGGGGTTGGACTAGAAGACCTCCAAAGTCCCTTCCAATTCTGTTATTCTATTCTATTCTAAATACTAAAGAGACTAAAAATTATTAAGGCTGAAATATTACCCTAAAGTTATTGGCGGGAGTTGCAAATAATTTGGGGGAGGGGGTGTTTCGCAATTTTTAAAAGAAGCTAATAGGTTTGTGGGGGCATAGCAGATATACTGTCAAAGCTCCCTCTGGGTCAGGCTTCTCTTGTACGTTTCAATCCCCCCTCCCCCAATAATATAGAAATCTAAACATCATCAAGTCTGTGGGGTATTTTATTTTTCTCCCATCCCTAACCCTAGGAAAATCACAGCTTCCTTTGACAATGGAAGGGAACCCCTGCAAAATTCTGTAGTAAGTCCTACGCTCCCTTGATCAACTATTATGGCACGTTCATTTAATTTATTGCATAAATAAATGTGCACGCCTCCCATCTCCATATCAAAGCGCCTTAGGTGGCAAAATCAAAACATTGCAAAAATCAAGTCCCATCTAATGATGGGCGTTTAAAAGCCGATCATTCGGGCATGTTTTCATTTTAAAAAAAACCAAATTCAGTGAAAGCCCTTGGGCAGCTTTTCACGATTCGATTTCTTGACGTAGAACTGCTTTCTGCAAAGCCTGGGCGGTTTCAGTGGGCTGCCACGGCGCCGATGGCATGGCCCAGACCACGTGTGGAGCAGCTGCCACATAAACCGGGCTTGCTGAAAACACTTGCTCTCCCACTCAGTTCCATTTCAAGTGGCTTCCCACACGCCGGCGTGGGGGAGATGTGTGAACTGGGCCATAGTAACTTGTGCGAAGAGGTTGAGGGTTACTCAGCCAGGCGCTTCTCTTCCTCTGATTGCTCTCGTCGCCAGAAAATTAAGGGTGTTTTTTTGGGTTTTTTTTGCAAAGGCACAAAAACACTTTTTATGCCGGGGAGCTTAGCTGCAATTGGACAATGGCCTCAATTATGTATAATTTTCCATTCTGTCAATTGGCCTTCATTCTCATTTCGAGGGGATTCGAAAGTCAGGAAATTTGGGATGTTGTAAACTCCTTGGTCCACGTAGGAGAGCGGCAGCCCCCCCCCCCCCAAAAAAAAAATACAACACTGAAATTCTTGATAATCTATCCATCATTTTACTGGAGCAAAATCTTAACACTGAGAACCGTTAACATTTACTTATTTTTTTGAGTCTCACTTTCCAACCTGTAGGGACGCGGTGGCTCAGTGGCTAAGACACTGCGCTTGTCAATCAGAAAGTTTAGTTCGAATCCCTAGGAGTGAGCTCCCGTGATTTGTCCCAGCTGTTGCCAACTTAGCAGTTTCAAAGCATGTAAAAAATGCAAGTAGAAAAATAGGAACCACCTTTGGTGGGAAGGGAACAGCGTTCCGTGCGGCTTTGCCATTGAGTCATGCCGGCCACATGACCATGGAGACATCTTCGGACAGCGCTGGCTCTTCGGCTTTGAAACGGACATGAGCACTGCCCCCCTAGAGTTGGGAATAACTAGCACATATGTGTGAGGGGAACCTTTACTTTCCAATCTGTTTCTCTCCCCCTTCCCAACTTTGGGTATGTTATTTGGCTTAGTAAAAGAGCCAGGAAAGTCCTGATCCCATTAGCTCATAGTTTAAGATGGATACGAGGGCATATAATTCAGTTAAAATTCAGCAAGAATTCTAGAATTCATTAATGGGCCTTTATTTCCTTGCCTGCAGTTTAAGCATTGGATTGGATGGGTTTATAAATCCAAACTCACAGTGTAACACCATTCACATCCTCAATAAATAATCTGACCGGAGCTTTATAAAAATGAATGTGAAATGAAATGAAATTCACAAGGGGAAAATGATAAGGGAAGTCAGATTGCGTCCAGTCGATTTGAACACTGCTCTCTTTCAAAGTTAGTTACAATGGAGAATTCTGTTCTGACTTGTGGACAAAGCAAAGTAGGAGGACTCCACTAACACATTTAAAAATGAGGTTCAGTCTTGAGGTGGCGGTGGGGAGAAGAATTGGAAAAAAAAAGAAAATTAAATTTTCACTTTCACAAAAATTGCTGGGAGGTTAAAGTGATCTTGTTGCATTCCCCGTGAGAAATTGATGGATTCGAATTGAGGAACATTTCAAAAACTTCATGAGATTTATCTGTCAGAGAAATGGAGGTGTTATTATTTTTTTCCCCTTACTGCTTTCCTTTAGGAAAGTTAGATTATTATCACCAAACGTTTAGCCACAGATTTACTTATTGATCTGGGATTATATCTAAGTAAGAAACCAATCCAGCTAAGAGAACAGCAAGGACTCCACAGATCATAACTGTTGTGGCTGCCAGCGGACAGCAGAGCGGACAGCAGATTCGGACAGTGAGGAGGTTGGGGAGGAAGATGGGCCAGTCCTGGAGTCTGGGGAAGGCTCTGAAGAGGGCTTGGTGTTAGAGGCAGAGAGGGGGCCAGGGCCATATGCCAGTTATCAACTGCCTTCGGAGTCAGACATCAGCGAGGCAGACGAATAGCTGGAGCCTCTTCCCAGTGTGCGCATGCGCAGAATTGCCAGACGAAGGGAACGGCTAAAGAACAGGAGTTGACTTGGGAGTAAGGTCACAAGTGGATGATGAACGGCTCCTCCCAGAGGGAATAAAAGAGCGACGGGAGTGGAGTTTGCAGGAGATAATTACTTCACTTCATTGGTTCGTGCCTCTCTGAGACTCCTTGCCAAGCCTGGCGGCTCTCCAAGCCAGATAAGGTCTGTGACTGTAAATCCTCCCTGGAAAGATTTTGCTGGATGTGAATGAGCAGAATTCACAATCAATTCATAAAAGGGGTTTTTGTCAGGACCAGGAGTTTGCTTCATGCTCTTGGGAAGCCTCAGTCAGAACAATAACTAAATAAAGCTTGCCTTTATGTAGGAAACATATCCAGATCATAGCAGGTTAGTTACCATAATCTTTTATTTCCAGGTCATTTCATGCAACTATTTTAAAAGACGACAATATTTTGCTCTAAAACCAAAAGCCGTAACATTGAATTACGTCCGTTATGGTAATATAGTTCCGTAGCCAGTTTCCCTTGCAATCCATGCCCAGGAAACGATTGAAATAAAATAAAATTTAACACTGATGATTATAGGTGGCTGGTCCCATTAGTTCATGCCAGCCAGCTTCTTGGGATGGGCTGTTTCTCTCCCTCCCTCCCTCCCTCCCTCCCTCCCTCCCTCCCTCCCTCTCTCTCTCTCTCTCTCTCTCTCTCTCTCTCACACACACACACACACACACACTTTCCAGGATTAATGAGTGTATGTTTTTCTGCCCCTCAGATCCTCAACCTAGAGCTAAACTCCCTTTGAGATCTCTTGCTTTATAAAAGGCTCCCGCTAAGTTAAAAAAAAAATCTCTACATTAATCAGATCCTTTTGATTCTTAGCACACCTCCGTGGGAATTCTTCAGCATTTGATGCGCAAGAATCTGTTTGCCTTTTAAAAGGAAAACAACACTGCAGCTCTGGTTTGCAAAATTGTAGTTTTCGGTTAGGATGTAAAAGCAAGCCGGTTGCCAGAGGAACTGTCACGGCCCTCCTCAACTGTTACAACTCCTTGTAACATCCATCAAGGAGCTGTTCTCAAGACTTCCCCAGAGGGGGATAGCTGTGTGAGTCTACAGAACCTGAAAAGGGGTCATCCTTTCTTCTTCTTCTTTTTGCCTCAGTGCAAATTCTTACAAATTAAACCAAGGGGATATTTTTCTACAGAGCAGCTACGTGGGGGAGGAAGGGAAATGCTTTTTATATCAATCGATTTACTGGGGTTCTGTTTGCCACTCCTACCCAACGGGATTTTAAGGGACAGACCAAAGCGGAAATGACATTATCTGCTTCAAAAGCTAATCACTTCGTAGTCGGCCAGCACACTTCTGTCAAGAGGCACATTTTTTTTTTCTTAAGCCTCTCACAATCTTAACAGTGGGAAGGCATTTACTTCGACTAGTGACCTGAAAAAAACAACAAAAAAGAACCCATCTCCCCTTCAGGGCGGAAAAATGGTTCTCCGTGATTACAATTGGATCTAATGCACGTCTCCGTTCTCAGGGTGACCTCCTCCTTTCCTTTCCCATTGCAAACTCTCTCGGCAGAGCACTTTCTGTCAGCTAATGCAGAGCATGTGAAGAGTTTTTCCATCTCTGGGCTTGGCAAAGGAAAATAAACGAACGGCTTCCCTCGCCATAAATGCGAGGGAGTGAACTACTCCGGCTTTGATGCATGCAAACCGAGATTTGATGCACCAAAGAATTCATTTTTAATGGCCGTTTTTTTTGTTTTGTTTTGTTGCAAATTTTACATAGAACAGATATAATGCTAGCTAACAAGAATTAAAAGAAAGAGTGCAGAGAAGAGCAATTAGGGGACTGGAGGTTAAAACATAGGAAGGAATTGGGTATGTCTAGTTTAATGAAAAGAAGGACCAGGGGTGACATGACAGCGCCGGCTCTTTGGCTTTGAAACAGACATGAGCACCGCCCCCTAGAGTCAGGAACGACTGCGAGGGGAACCTTTACCTTTACCTAAAGACCCTTAGTCATTGCATCTCACAACTCTGTGTAGTATCCAAGATTTTAAAAACTCACAAAAACCAGTTTTGATCACCACAATGTAAAAAAAGATGTTGAGACTCTAGAAAGAGGGCAGAGAAGAGCAATAAAGGTGATGAGGGTTAAACATATGAATAACGGTTGCAGGAATTGGAGATGTCTCGTTTAATGAAAAGAAGAACTAGGGGAGACAGGATAGCAGTCTTCCAATATCTCAGGGGCTGCCCCAAAGAAGAGGCAGTCAAGCGATTCTCCAAAGCACCTGAGGGTAGAACAAGAAGCAATGGGTGGAAACTAACCAAGGAGAGAAGCAACTTAGAACTAAGGAGAAATTTTCTGACAGTTAGAACCATTAATCAGTGGAACAGAAGTTGCCTCCAGAAGTTGTGAATGCCCCAACACTCGACGTTTTGAAGAAGAGGTTGGATAACCATTTGTCTGAAATGGTGTAGGGTTTCCTGACTAAGCTAGGGGGTTGGACTAGAAGACCTCCAAGGTCTCTTCCAACTCTCTTATTCTATTCTAAAAAGAGTCTAGAGTCACTTGGCTGAGCTGGATGGCTATAGAAGAAAATGAATGAGTGAATGAGTGAATGAACTTGGTTGACTTTACAAGCCAGGTGTCAGTAATACCTCCACTGAAAGAAAGTTCTGAGGCTTGAGGTTCCTCAAAGTTCCATTTTATTAGAGATGTCATGTTGGCACATGTGGGGAAAACCCAGAATCTGAAAACTTCCAGGTTTCCCCACCCAAATGAAAGTCCCAAGTCCCTGCCCAGCACCCACATGTCCATCACATGGCCCAATCAGACACCATCCAAAACAGGAGATGCCTCCCAGTCACGCCACTCCAGACGCAGGGCAAGATGTCCCTGACTCTCTGAGAAAGGAACGCTATTTTGACTAGATCTATCCCACTCCATATATTCCCCCTTCCCAATTTCCCACAGCAGTAATTGTGGCAGGTCCGAAGGCTCAATGCAAAAGAGGGCCTGACACCAGGTGGGTTAAGAATAAGCAGAAAGGTGAGTCACCATGTGGTTGGACTAACAAGTTACCTCTCCACTCAGAAACCCTTGTCCTGAATTCTCATGTTCAGGCTACTGTCGAGGTGAAAATGGAAAGGTCTCCTTTGGTTTGTTGAAGATTGGAACGGATGAAGAAGACGAAGACTTTCGGAGTGGACCTATTATATTCTATCTGCTTCCTATTCAAAAGTTGGCTAGATTTGGTGTTGGCATTTCTAGTTCAAAGGTTTAAGTAGGAAATGATGGGAAAAATCCTTCTCTGTCGTTCACAGAGAAAATGGTGCTAGACCCCTGAGGGCGAACCTATGGCGCAGGTGCCAGAGGTGGCACGTGGAGCCCTCTCTGTGTGCATGTGCAACGTCGCCACCTAGTGTTTGGGTTTCCGCTGCACGTATGCGCAGTTCCAGCTGGTCTTCGGCACTCCGGTACGCTCAAAGACCAGCTGACTGGCAAGCATGCATGCACACATGTTCTGGTTTGGGCATTCGGTGATGAAAAGGTTTGCCATCCCTGTGCTACGCCATGCATCAGGTGTGCCTCATTCAAAATCCAAGAAAGAAAACCTCCCAACTCCATTTAATTAGGAAAAAAATGTACCTTTACTGGACAGGAAATGAAAACCGCGAAGATCTGAAGCAAAAAAAAAAAAGTGTGAACATGTATATATCAAACGTTTACCCAAATCCCTCCCCCCAGTTACCCCAACCCAGTGTCCAATCTCCAGCTCCCAAAGGTGTCCTGTGGGGCGCATCTTCAAGTGGCCTCATCCAGTTGGTGTGCAGAGACAGTTGGCCTTGACCAAACCCAAACACGAGCCATTAGCCCGCGCAGAAGATGGCGAGAACAAAACTCCCTTCTTGGGATATCTCCATCCGCACATTTTCCCCTCCCAAATACCAGGAGCCCCTCACCCTCCCCATTACTATGGCAGCCGCGATAGCAAGCGTGCAAGGCAGAGGCTGACACCATGTTCCTCAACTTTTAAGGTGGGTGGACTTCAACTCCCAGAATTCCACAGCCAGCATGCTGGCTGTGGAATTCTGGGAGTTGAAGTCCACCCACCTTAAAAGTTGCTGAGAGAGAGAGAGACACTGTGCTAGATTAACAAATGATCCCAGCCTGAAATTGAGATGCTGTCTTGACGATCAGAGAGATGACATCGATACCAGGGGAAGCCTTGTTGTATCCATCCTACAACAAAAGTTTTGGCTGTTGTTTCCCCCCACCCACCCCGCCCCCACCGTTTTCGCTTTCGAAATGTGGTTTTGTTTACCTGGAGGCCTGGGTGTCTTAAGCTTCGAAGTGTTCCCCTTTGTGTTCCAGAGAGCATACTGCGGCCAGTGCAGCGAAAGGATATGGGGTCTAGGAAGACAAGGTTACAAGTGCATCAACTGCAAGTTGCTGGTCCATAAACGTTGTCACGTTCTTGTCCCACTGACCTGCAAAAGGCATATGGTAAGTTGGACCCTTCCTTGCCCAAGGCTTTGGCTGGGTTGTATCAGTTACAACGAGAGCAGAGGTTACGCCGCTGTCAAGGCTCGGGACGGGTCAGCTGATTTGTGTGTGTGGGATCAATCACTCCTTCATTCCTCTGAGCCGAGGTGGCACAGTGGTTAGAGTGCAGCACTGCAGGCTACTTCAGCTGACTGCAGTTCAGCAGTTCGGCTGTTCAAATCTCACCAGCTCAGGGTTGACTCAGCCTTCCATCCTTCCGAGGTGGGTAAAATGAGGACCCAGATTATTGGGGGCAATACACTGACTCTGTAAACCGCTTAGAGAGGGCTGAAAGCCCTATGAAGCAGTATATAAGTCTAACTGCTCTTTTCTGACGAGGAAAAACACAATAATTCTGAAGTGAGAAAACAAAATGGATTGCAGCCATTTTTTTCGCCTTGAAGCTTTTTCTGCACACACATCGCAGCTTTATATACTTTTCAGTGCTGTATGTGGGGTGCAGTGGTGGGATACGACCGGTACGCCCTGGTACGGGCGTACTGGTGCCTGCTGGGAGCACCAGGTACTGTTCCGGTATGGTGCTTCATAGGACCCGCGGGCCCACATGCCTTACCTGTATTTGACCTGTTTGGGGCTTATGCGCACGAAGCTTACAGTGCCTGCGCGACATTCCGGCAAGCAGCTGGAGCGTCACGGAGGCATCATGGGTGGTAAATACACATGCACGCGGTGCGTGTGTTCATGTGGACGCCCGGCCCCATTGCATCATACTAGTTGCAATGCGATCTGGAACCCACCATTGGTGGGGTGACTCTTTGCCCCAAAGAACCTTAGAAAGAAATTTATTTCTGGTGGCATAGGTGAAATACAGCAAAATGTACTTATTTTAGCTAGGCGTAGGTACCATATTTTTCAAAGTATAAGACGCACATTAGTTTTTGGGGGAGGAAAACGAGGGGAAAAAATTCTCCCTCTGCCTACCAGCATCCATCGGTATTCTTCTGGCTGGCGTCCTTGTAGCAAACAGCAAACAGCCAGCTCAGCTTCAGCACATTATTGCAGCCTGATTCAGCACAAGCAGCTGATTGGCAGGTGGATCGGCCTCCCGGAATACCCCCAAATCAGCTGTTGCAGCTGCAGGGATTGCCACAGACCATCGCTGCCTCCGTGCCTCACGTTTTCAGCCCCCGAACTCTCGATTTCAGACCTGTTCAAGGCTGCGGGGATTGCCAGAGCCCATTGCTGCCTCTGCGCATCGGGTTTTTGGCCTCTGCGCTTCACGTTTTCAGCCTCTGCATGTCTCATTTTCGGGTGGTTCCAGGCAGCGGGGGGGTTGGTGGTGGCAGGGATCCCCGCAGCCTTGAACAGGTCTGAAATGGAGTGTTTGGAGGCCGAAAACACGAGACACATAAGCCAAAATCGCAATGTGTGGAGGTAACAATGGACTGTGGCAATCCCTGCAGCCTGGAACAGGTCTAGAACGTGACACGCGGAGGCTGAAAATGGTTGAGGGGTGGGCGGGGCTACATTTGGTGTATAAGATGCACCCAAATGTTCACCCTCTTTTATGGGGGGAAGTGCGTCTTATACTCCGAAAAATATGGTAATTCATAAATAGAAAATTGTTGGACTTTCTAGTTCAAAGGTTTACATAGGAAACGATGGGAAAAATCCTTCTCTGTCGTTCACAGACAAAATGGTGTTAGACCATGTTCCTCAACTGGCTGTGGAATTCTGGGAGTTGAAGTCCACCCATCTTAAAGTGGCTGAGATAGAGCAGGGTTCCGCAACCTGTGGCTCTACAGCCACATGTGGCTCTTTCATCTCCCTGCTGCGGCTCCTTGTAGCTGGTCAACTCCACAATTGATAGGGCTTTCGGTTAGAACAGGTAGAGGAAAAAGGACGCCGCACTAGGAGGAGACTCTATGGTGGGGGAACCGGACTTACAGTTGGCTCCAGAATTGAAAGGGGGGCTTCCGATTAGGACCTTTGTGGCTCTTTGAGTGTTTAAGGTTGCCGACCCCTTGAGATAGAGGGACACTGTGCTAGATTAACAAATGATCCCAGCCTGAAATTGAGATGCTGTCTTGACCATCAGAGAGATGACATAGATACCAGGGAAGCCTTGTTGTATCCATCCTACAACAAAAGTTGTTTTTCCCCCCACCATTTTCGCTTTTGAAATTTGGTTTTTAATATTTTAAGTCCAATGTTTTTTTGGCTTTCGGGAATAACTACCATTACCCTGTTCCTTTATTATTATTGTTGTTGTTGTTGTTATTATTATGTTAATCTTTGGTGAGATTCACAGCCTTTGGGGCTGGTTGGTAGCTCAACAGCTCGAGTCCTTACCAAAGACCTAGGAACTGTTTCACTGTTCTGGACCCGGCGTGCAACCATGCCAGGGGCCAGTCAGCTTTAAACTTCACGCTTTAGGATTGGTGTCTCTCAGATGAATTTATTAACAGGAATTCTCAGTAGCAAACATACAGTTCAATATTAAGATACATCTTACCTTGATCTGTCCATTGCGTGATGTGAAAAAAAACTATGCTTTTCCATTCCTCTGATGAAGCGGGGGTGAGGAAACACGCGTTTATCCCTGGTTCTCAATTAACATCAAAAACTCTTCACGGAGTGCCCGTCATAAATCACTTTTCCCGGGCAGATTAACAGATCCGTATTCTTTCAGGATTCTGTGATGCCTTCCCAGGAACCTCACTTAGATGATAAGAATGATGAAGCTGATGTCCCCAGAGAAGAAACAGACGGACGTGAGTACGACTTACCTCTCGATCTAGAAAAGATGTTGCAAAAAAATAAAAATAAAAGGACAACCCTTTCAGGGATTCCCCCGTTCAGCATTCTTCAAATTTCAGAACATCCCCCCCAAGGACAATGACTAATTGATAGGCTTCTCAAGGGGGCCATGCAGAAGAAGAAGAACAGCTGTGGAATCACTTCCCAGGCCAATGGCAAAATCAATTACTTATAAAAGTTTCTTCCTGGGTTTATTCTGGGACTGTCAATCAGTGTGGCGTGGTAATTAAAAGTGTAAGATTAGAAATGGGGAGATCCAACCATTTGGTCCACAGGCAGCTTCGATTAAGGAGGCTGATGTGGAGGTCAGTGAAATAATATAATACATTGTCTTCCGCTGGGTTATCAATCAAATAAAGAAATTTACCTAGACCAGTTACTGTAACTGGGGTTTTTTGATCCCTAAGATCCTAAGTCAAGCTATTCTCCACAGCACCTGAGGGCAGGACAAGAAGCAATGAATGGAAACTAACCAAGGGAGAAGCAACCTAGAACTAAGGAGAAACTTCCCCACAGTTATAACCATTAATCAGTGGAATAACTTACCTAC